>NC_142025.1:71996095-72151810 GCF_049901735.1 Notechis scutatus
CACCATCAACAGTAGCATCGTCAACAGCATCCAGCCCAGCAAGTCAAAGATCTTTGGATAGTATATTACAGCAGGAAAAAATGAACACAATGGAAGTGGAATTGAAATCAATGCTTCAAACATTTCAAGCTACAATAAATTTTTTTGATGACATGAATGGAAAAGATGGATGATAAAATGGAGAATATTCAACAAATAATAACCAAAAATGAACAACGGATCCAGAAAATAGAAGAGAAATCAGAGCAAACAGAAAAAAGAGTGGAAGAGAGGGATAATAGGCTTAACGCAGGCAGATTAAAATCTGGAGAGAATAGTAATTATATTGGAAATGAATAAAGCTAAATACTTCTTTTCCTGTATATGTTTTACTTACAGTTTTTCTTTAACAACTAACTTTTTTTGTGAACAGTGTAATGACTGTTTTGATATATTTTTCACATTAGTGCTCACAGTAATAATACAATTACATATACAGAATTTTTATCTTCCAACTTCTAGCCTTAATGTGCTCATTATAATTATGATTATATTATATTATTTTATATTATACTATTTTATATATCAATCTACATTATACTATTTTCCCAATTTATCACTCAATATTCCACCATATTTTCAGTATCTCAACTTTTTATAAACATCAATAAAACCAGTTGCAATAAGATTTAATCAGTCCCAAGATTGCTGTCAGGATTCCGGCAGTTACCCAATTAAATATTGAGTCTCGAGCCACACTTCCAAAACTAAACAGGATTTATTTGGGAGTTAACATGTCAGCACTGCCTGGGTGTAGCCGACTCTGAGACACATAAATTCATTGTCACCCTTGACCTGGTTTTCCCCTCTGTATCATAATTCATAATTCTCCAATGACACACATCCATAGCCAAGAGTCATCAATCATGTTCTCCTGTTAGATTTTTGCACAGCAGAAACTTCAGTCACCTAGTTACAATCTCTGAAAAACTATGTATGGAATGCAGTTTTGATTTCCAAGCTGCTACACTGCTCTTTCAAACACCTTTCCCCTTCCCTTTCTATTGACAACTCTAAAATGGCCATATAAATGTTTTATGAGTTGACATTTATATCTCAAAGTCCCCTGATTTTATAGTCCTTGAAAACTTATTTTCCTATATATATTTTTGTCAGGGTTCGGATGGATGCCCTAATTAAACCATGAGCCTTGAGCCAAGTTTCAAAAGAAATCCAGTTATTTATTAGGAGCAACATGTCAGCATATACCCAAATGAAGTCAGCTCTGCCTGATGTAATTTATGGCTCACCTATGACCCTGTTTCCCCCTCTCCCCAGGGTGTGTCATAAATGACATTCTCCAACAGAGCACTTTCGCGGGCTGTAGAAATCATGCCTCTCCGATTGGTCCTGGTAGCCTGGGATACAGCCTTGAAGAAAGTATGTATGGAATGTGCTTCTGGTTGTGGCTGCCATGCTGCTCATTCCCCCCCCATGGCAACTCAAGAGCAGGCCAGGAATGCTTTATGAGTTGACATTTGGCTCCCCTCACTTCCTGAAGGCAACGTGTGAAGCAAAAACAATTTGAGTGCAAGCATAGAATTTAGGACTATGACCTCACCCAGGCTTGTTTGGATTTTCTGCATGGAATCTTGCTATAAGGTGATCGGCCTGGATGTTCCTACTCTTTACCCAAGATGCCTCTGATAAGGGGTAGCCCTTCCTCTTGATTAAGTATTGGAATTGTTTCCTGTGCCCCCTCAAATCAAGGATTCACTGCACCTCATAATGGGTTTGGCCCCCTATGACCACAGGGTCTGGGGGCTTGTGGGATAGTGACCTCAGGGTTGATCCGACCACAAATTTTAAGAGGCTACTATGGAATACTGGTTGTATCTTCCCTAGCAATCAAGGCAATTTCAATTGCAACGTGACTAGGGTGATGATCTTTACTATGGGGAACAGTCCCATAAACAGTTTTTTGCTAGGAAGTTTCAACCTCAGATATTTTATGGAGAGGTAGACCTTCTCCCCCAACTGGAATGGCCATTGTGGAGCTCGGTGTTTGTCTCTCTGTTTCTTATAGGTTTGTCGCTTTACCTAATGCTTTTTTTTAACTTTCCCTCAAGTTGCTTTTAGCGTTGACATCCAATTTGTCAAGCTGACTGAGGAAAGGGTGATCCCTTGGATACTCAGGCATTGGGACAAAGTCCATGCCACTCACTACTTTGAACAGGGTTAGTCCCATGCTACTGTGAACAGCATTATTGTACGCAACTTCCGTGAAAGGCAGGAGGTCCGCCCAATTGGACTGTAGCATCTCTGGTACTGCTCTGCTATGACATTCAGTCTCTCTGCCCCCCCATTGGTGCTCAGATGAAAGGCCAAGTAAGGCCCTGAGACAACCCAATGGACTGCAGGAACTCCCTCCAGAACTTAGCTGTGAATTGGATCCCTTTGTCTGATATAATTCTTCATGGTAATCCAGGTGGTAGATGTGCTTCAGGAACAGCTTGGCTAACTGGTGAGCTGAGGGTAGTCTGCTGCAGGGTATGAAATGCACCTGTTTGGAGAATAAGTCAATTACATTCCAAATTACTGTGTTCCCCCACTTTTCGGCAACTTCACTGTGAAATCCATTGCGATTTCCTCCCATGGCCTCATCAGCTCTGCTACCAGTTGCAGCAGTCCAGGGGGAGGGGATTTCCTGGCCAATTTTTCATTGCGGCATAGATGGTGCAACTTTTCGCAAAACTGTCCACATCTTTCTTTCTGCTGGGCTACCAGAATTGCCCCATGCTAAGTATAAAGTCTTTAGGAACCTGAATGGCCTACTTGTTTGGTGTTGTGGAGGATTAGGGTGCATTCTGGGATGAAGAGTTTCGTCCCCTTCCATGCTAGGTCATCTATTTTTGTCAAGATCTGTTGATTGTCTTGGAACCAGCGGTCTGCTAGCAGTTCGCTTTTGAGTTTCATGGTTAGATTGCTTGCGGGTTGGTCTTGCTGGTCGCAGCATTGTCACCTGGTGGTTACTTAGGCAGCTATTTGGGCAGTGGGGGACGATGGCATCTACTACCTCCTCCCATTCGCATTTGTGCTGGGGCATGAAGGAAAGGGCATCACCTAAAAAGTAGCAGGTTTGAAAATAAACAAAGATAAAACAAAGATTTTAGCAAAAAACATGTTAGCAAGACGAAAGAAAGAGTTGGAAGAAGTTTTAGAAATATAGGTCACAAATAAGGTTAAGTATTTAGGGATATATATTACACCAAGATGCAGCACACTGAAGGAAGATAACTAGCTTAAACTCAAACAGCAGATTGCAACAGATTTTGTAAAATGGGAAAACTTATACAACTATCATTGATTGGGAGAATATCTACAATAAAGATTAATGTATTGCCTAGAATTTTATATCTAATTCAAACAATTCCAATCTGGAAAGTGTTTTTTGAAGACTTAAATAGAATTATACTGAAATATATTTGGCAGGGCAAGAAAGCGAGAATAAAACTTAAACTGTTACAAGATGCAAGAACAAAAGGAGGATTTGCCTTGCCTAACTGGGAGTTATATTATCAAGCAACAAATTTGATGTGGGTAAAGGAATAGATAACATTAAGGAACAGTAGATTATTGACTTTAGAATGGCATGACTTGCTGGGATGGCATGCCTTCTTCTGGTATAAGGGAACTAAAACACGGGTATTTTAGAAGACATTACATTAGAGAGGCATTGTTTTTGAACTGGGAGAAGATAAAAAGACAATATTACTTAAAAATTCCATTATTGATATCTACTATTGAAGCTTTTTCTTATCCAATAATATATAAAAAGGAACAAACAGTTAAATATGGTGAGATATTGAATGAAAAGGGTGAACTTAAATCTATGCAAGCGTTGGAAGAACAAAATGTAAAAATGAATTGGTTTTCATATTTGCAAATACAATCTAGATTGGATAAAGATTTTAAAACAGAAGGTATTTATGATAAGTTGACTGATTTAGACAAAATTCTGATGGGTACTGATGAAAAGGTAATTAAAAAACTTTATGGACATTTATTAGAATTTAAGTTGGAGGAAGAACAAGTCAAAGAAACGATGATTGCTTGGGGGAAAATTTTTGCATATGGGATTGATTTAGAGAAATGGCAAAAATTGTGACCTCAAAATTATAAAATGACAATGTCAACTGCATATAAAGAAAATTTGTATAAGATGTTTTACAGGTGGCACCTATCCCCGACGAGAATTGCGAGAATGTTTAAGAATAAATCGGATAAATGTTGGAAATGTCATCAGATACCTGGTTCATATTACTATATGTGGTGGACATGCTCGGATGCGAAAAGATATTGGACTAAAATCCACACGTGGTTGGAAAAATGATAAAACAACAGATAGACTTTAAACCAGAGATCTTTTTATTGGGAATTATACTGGAAATGTACAATAAAGAGCTGAAATATTTGATTGTAAATGTTTTAACAGCGGCTAGAATTGTATTTGCTAAGAATTGGAAAAATGAAAAAATACCTATACAGGAGGAAGTTATTAAGAAAATTATGGACTGCGCTGAAATGAGTAAATTGACATTTGAAATTAAAGAGCAAGAAGATAAGCAATTTTATATGATATGGGATTTGTTTTATCAATGGTTGGACAAAAAGACATGGTAATGTAATAGATTAGATAATTTTGTAATAGAAGTTCAATAGATTGATATAAAATATAATATAGACATACATAACTATTGGATGAAAGTACAATATAAATTTTAAAGTAAAATTTGGAATATCTCGTATAAAATGATGGAATAGTTTAATCATGGATGATTAATAACTGATAAATATATAAGCATATGTTACTTTGACAATGTGAAAAATTATATAAACTCTGAGTAATGACTACAAAAGGATAGCACAAAAGATTTGTAACCAACTGACACACTGTATATATATAAAATGGAAGATGGTTTTATGTTTTTATGTTTTGTTTGTATATGTTTGTCTTAAAAAATAAAAACTTTTATAAACAAAAGATAAAGGTAGTCAGGCTGCCAAATACTCTGACAGGTTATGGGCCCAGTATATAGAGAAAGTCAGAGTGACTGTAAAGCCTAGAGAGAAGAGAAACCCAGTGTGAGCTTGCACCAGAGTGAAGAAGCGGTTTAAATTGTGATTAGTGGCTTGTGAAAGAAAGCAGGCAGCATAGCCTCCGTTGGTGTAATTGGAGGAGGTTTGCTTGGTGTCTCAGCTGAATGGGACAAATTACCTCTCCTGGAATGTGAGATGTATCTATGGAGGGAGGAGTTTTGGACTATTGTTGCTGATCTACCAGCAGTCCTGGATGATGGTGATCAGAAGAAAGATGAAAAGGCATAATTGTGGCTTTGGAGGATAGAAAGCCAATACATGTGAGGGGTCTCCAGTCTGTGAAAGAGTACTGGGAGGCATTGCACAGTGTGTATGTGAGAGAAACTGCATACAGTAAAGTGTTGCTAACTAGGAGGCTGTATAAGGCACAGTGAAGCCAGGAGAGTGTATGTCCACACATCTGCAGAATATGAGAAGGACATTCCTTGAGTTGGAAGAAAGAGGAATGACATTTATGGAGGCACACAAGGTGTATGTTGTGCTCATTTCCTTGGTCAGTTCATGGGATTCTCTTGTGACAAGTCTGGAGTCTGTGCAAGAATGGGATTTAACCATGGCATATTTAACTGGTCAGTTTTTAGAGGAGGAGCAGAAACGGCTGGAGAGGAGACCAGGAATGGGAGGAGAGAGCATTCAGCACAAAACAGCATCTGCAAAGGTCCAGGATGGTGGCAGAGCAACTGAGAGAGTGAACTTTGTAAAGAAATGCTACACATGTGGATCTACTGAGCATCTTCAGAGACACTGCCCTGAGAAGAGGAACAGAGCAGCAGTGAGACAAGGGTGCAGGACTATGCAGCACATGTGGAATGGTTCTCCAGCATCATTTTCCCTGGCAGCATCAAGCAATTGAACACACCAGGAATATGTTTTTGTTGGACAGTGGGGCAAGCCAGATTATTATTAATAATCCACAAGCATTTTCTGGTTTGAAACCAGCAAAGCAAATGTGGGTTAGCATGGTTGATGGACAAAGAGCTGCTGTAAAGGGGGAAGGTAATGTGTATGTACCTGAAATATGTGAAATGTATGTCTTATATGTACCTGCATTAGAACATAATTTGTTGAGTATATCCAAATTGGACAGGCAGGGTTATGAAATACTATTTGCAGTGGGACAGTACACTATTAGGAAGAATGGAAAGATACATGCACAAGGGGTTAAGAAGGCCTGTACATTCTAGGAAGGCAAAACAATAATTGTGCATGTGTACTTAAGAATGCTCCCATACATGTTAATTGTGTTCATTTGTTACATTGGAGACTGGAGCACATAAATTTTGATGTACTTAAGAAAATGCCGGAACCAGCTGAAGAGCTTAAGTTAAAACAATGTCATGTTTATTTAGATTGTGCTGTTTGTAAAGAGGCAAAATCCAAAGAAAAAGTGAAAGACAAACAAACAGAGTATTACAGTTAGTTCATGCTGATTTGATTGGCCCCATGGCACTCTCTTTAGGAGGAGCAAGATATGCCTTAGACATAGTGGATGGACTTCCGGTTTGAGCTTCTTCAGCGACAGACCGAAACCTCGCTCTGCGAGACTTTGATCCGTGCTCCCCGCAGGAGCGCCCCAAGCCGGCTGGTTTCGGGGCTAAGCCACCCCCTAGAGGTGGTGAAGAGGGGGGAGACTGCCAGCAGAGCCGCATCTCTCCTCCCCAGCTGGCCATTACTCCCTTTCCTGAAGGCGGTTGCAGCGGTGGTCAGAAATGGCCACCACAAAGAAGAACTCAACCGGAAAAGAATGTGCAGGAGGAAGATAAGAAGAAAAAGTTTTGGTTGACCGGGTCAAACAGCAAAAGCAACAAATAAGGTACCCTGGAATTGAAACTGCTAAAAAACAATAACATTGTTCCCTAAGATTTTTAAGCTGCGAAGGAGAGAGAAAAGGGAAAAGATTTGGTTTTCTCCTTTTCCTATACTGACAGCTAAGAGACTTAAGCAAGAAATTGGGGGAAAATCCACTTTGACATCAATAGGCATTTAATGCTGAAAATAAAAAGTCAAAGGGATAATAAAGATTTCTGGATAATTAAAAGCTTTTGAAAACAGGAAAGGAGAGAAAAAGAATAAAAGGGTAGGATCTGGAAGGGAGGAGACTGCCTGGAATTAAAAAAGAACTTATAGCAAAATCTCATCAAGACTTCCAAAAGATACATTCTAACTGAAATATCGCAACAAAAACCCCAGGAAGAGAAAGTCGAGAAACTAAAGAAGATATAACTCAGGACTATCTGGATTACTTGATGATTTCTGGATTCTTGGTTATTGTTTTGAATGACTAAAATCAATCGGGTGGTTGTTTAAAACTGTTTAAAATGGCTCCACTTTTAGAAGAACTGAAAATGGAACTTAAAAAGTACAAAGAAGATGCACAAGAAGGGAGAGGTTCTTTTGGCTTCAGTATTTCAGTTTTTAGAAATGGAGATTTGGAATTATGAGAAACAACAAGAAATGCCTGCAGAACAAGAAGATTGCGACAAAGAAGAAGCCATCTTTAATGAACAAGTAATCTTAGATGGGGGGAACAAAAGGAAAGGGGGGGAAAGAGAATGGAAAGTTTAAGATTGGGAAAAACAACTCAAAAAAAAAATAGAGTGAAAAATAAGTATAAAATCAGAAAGCAACAGAAGAGGGAAATGCAGAAGAGAGAATTAGATCTAGAGAGACAAGGGGGTAGAAAGGGGAGGGAGAAGATGAGAGGGAAGAAAGGAAGGAAAAGCAGTTATAAAGGACAGGAGCAAAATATAGAGAAACAGGGCCTATTTAGAGATAATGGGTGAAAATTTAATGGAAAAAGGGATTCTGCAAAGGTACATAAGATAGTATGGTTATATTAGAAGCAGAAATAATTTTAGAAAATATGAAACAATGTATGATTAAAATGTTTGATAAAATAGCTATCGTAATTCAGTGGAATGCTTGTCAATAAATAAATGTAACAAAAGGTATATTTAATGATTTATAAAACATGTGAAGAGAAATAAGGGAAAAATTAATTATGGAGATTATATGTGTCTTTAAGGAAGTATGATATTTAATTGAAAAGAAGTGTTAAAGATGTTAAGATTTTAATGATTATTAATGATAGAACTGAACTGGAATGGAATGAGGGTTTATAATTACATATATTTAGAATCTTTCTTTTCTTTTTTTTTAAAGAATATAGTGTGTATTATAAGAATGTGCCAAGCAGAATTCGATTGCAAGTTATGTATTATGTATTATATTGAAGGTCATAAACTTAAGGTATATATTGAAGTTTAAATAAGAGTTGAATGGATGTAATTAAAAGATATAAAGGTGTCATACTCCAATTAGTAACTACAGGAGAAAATTTGTTTAATGAGAAAAGATAATATGAAATTGAAACAGAACAGACAAAAGTATAAATATAATGATTTGAATTGAGATGAGATAATCAAAATAAAATTGAGAAAATTAAAAGAGGGGAAAAACTATATAGAAAATGTAAAATAGTATAAGATATGGAATAGAATACAAAAAAGAGCATGAAATTGAGTTTTGTGTCTGTATAAAGAAGTTCAACCTGGGACCATGCTATTTTCAAAAAAGATGTTTTACTTGTATTTTGTGTGTGAAAACCCAAATAAAACTTTATTTTAAAAAAAAGTCATAGTGGATGATTATAGTAGATATGGGTTTTGTTATTTACTGAAAAATAAAACTGAACTATTGCAACAATTCAGGCTATGGGTAACAATGGTAGAGAGATGATATGGGTATAAGGTATGCCAGCTACAAACGGACAGGGGATCAGAGTTTATGTCTGACAAGTTCCAAAGGTGGTTAAGCAGTCTGGGAATTAGGCATAGAAAAATGAATCCTTATTCACCAGCAAAAAAATGGAGTGGCTGAATGATGAAATGGTGTGATACAGACGATGAAGGATGCATTGCTTGCTGATGCAGGCATGAGTAAAGTATACTGGGGGGAAGCCATGAGCACATCAAATTATATTAATAACAGGTTTTGGAATGTGGCGATACAAGAAACACCATATTTTATGTTACATGGTAGGAAACCCTCATTAGCCTATTTACGGACATTTGGCAGCTATGCCTGGGTACATATTCCAAAAGGTACCAGGAGAAAAGAACAGTGTAAAGACAGGAAGTTAAGGTTCATTGGGTATGAGCCAGGAACAAAAGGGTACAGATTTTCAGATGGTACCAAACAGGTAGTTATTTCAGGATCTGCTAGTTTTGCAGAGCAGAATAATTGAAATAATGTACATGCGAATCATGAAAGTGTTCATGCCAACGAGTAGTCCTAGTTTACCAGATAGTGAGACAGAGAAGGAGAGACAAGAAACCAGATCATATATAAATAACTGGATAGAAGAGGATAGATCTGAGATAAAAAGAGAAGACACAGAGGATGTAGATATAGAAGATATAGAAGAGAGACTTGTAACAGACACACAGGAACATATAATACCTAGGAGATCTGAGAGGAATAACAAAGGAATACCTCCTGAATGGTTCACAGCAAGTGGGGTGCTTCGTACTGGGACCTCAGAGCCATTAGGCAGTCTATGACTCAAAACTGCCCCTACTCCATTTGCAGAAGCATCGCATGCCAACACTAATGGTAAACATTCGTTGAACTGTATGAGAATAGAGTCTGAAGTTAACAAGTCCTTCACAGCTTTAAAAGAGTTAGCCTCTTTTTTGCCCCAGACCCAAGGAGATTTTTTGTCTAAAAGTCTATGTAGGGTGTTAGGGATAACATTGTTTACCCTAACTGGTTTGGGTAAAAATAATAAATATGGTATCATGGTTTGTTAGTTAAAGTGTGTGTAACTTTAACTGCAAGAATGTAATTAAGGGTGTGGTTGTAAAAGCACTATATAAGAAGTGAGGCAATTCCAGCTCTCTCTCTCTGGCTTACTGATCCCTAATTACTGGATGGATTGATGACTACGTTCTTGTAGGAGGGTTGATATTTTCTCAACGGAGAGAAAATAAAGATTGGACTGATTTATTGTAAGTGAACTGACATTGGCTATTCAACACGGACTTTGCAAATAGAGTATCCTCGACAAGACTTGACTGAAATTGATATATGACTAATGGACCGTTAATTTGACTATGCTATAATTCTTAAATGGAATAAACTATATCTTTGATAGCACAAGCGTATCTGTATTTTTACTGCGTGTTAACTAAACTTATCTCACACATTTACCTGTCTTCCTATCTGACTTCGCTGCACGTTCTGTTTAGTTTGTTTTCCTTAACACCCGTTGGGGAATCCAGGCTTAACATAGGGGTTCAGCTACTGATGCCTTGTGAGGAATAAAAATGGTGTAGAAATTCAGGAGGCCTAGGAAAGCCTGCAGTTCAGTTTTGTTGTTTGGAGTGGGAGCATTTTTTATGGCCTTGACCTTAGCTGTCATGGGATGAATTCCAACAGCATCGATCAGGAACCCCAGGAACTCCACCTTAGGTACGCCCAAATGTCACTTGCTCTTTTTTAGTTTCAAACCTGTGGCCTGGAATCTCTTAAAAATTTCCCTTAGGCTGTTCAAAAGTGACTTTTAATCTCTTGCTGACACAATAATCTCGTCAAAGTATGGAACGATTCCAAGGATGCCTTGCAAGAGTCGTTCCATTAGGGACTGGAATATCCCAGGGGTAGCACCAATGCCAAATTGTAGCTTATTGCATCTGAATGCCCCTCTATGTGTTACTATAGCCTGGGCTTCTGCGGTGGCTGAGTCCACCAGCAGCTGTTGATACACTTGAGCCATGTCAAGCTTTGCAAAAAAAATTCCATTACCCAGTGAATGCAACAGATGTTTCACCACAGGAACTGGGTACGTGCTTTACTGTAATGCCTATAAGTGTTGCCTTATAATCTGCGCATACCCTGATTGATCCATCAGCCTTGAGTGGCATGATAATTGGGGTCTCCCAGGGAGCATGATCTATTGGCTCTAATACCCCTTATGATATAAGCTTATCGAGTTCAGCATCGATTTTTGGGCAGAGTGCAAAGGGCACTCTCCTGGCTTTCAATCTCCTAGGAATAACTGTAGGGTCTAAATTCAGTGAAATAGGTTTACCTGTATATTTACCTAGGTCATTGTCAAAAACACTAGCAAATTCCTTTGCCAGTGTGTCTATGGTGTCTGTGCTTTGGCCATTTGTGGCATGCACTCCACTTATGGCCAGAGCTAGGGTTTTGAACCAGTCAAGGCTCAGTAAGCTTGGCAATGCCCTTTCCACAACTATTAGTGGGAGACGGCCTTTGAATTGTTTGAAAGCTACTGTCACTTTAGTGAGGCCCAAAATGGGAATTGTATTCCCTTGATAGTCTCTTAAGGTGAGGGAACAGGGTCTTAATCTTTTCTTTACCATTTTGGGTACCAATCTTTTGACTGTGCTCCAACTTACTAATGACAAAGAAGATCCTGTGTCAGCCTCCATTTGACAATCCTGTCCTTCAATTTTCACTGAAAGAAAAAAAAAATTCTTTAGTGATAATTTTGTTTGCCCTACTCTGGGGTTGATGTGGTAATTATCCTTTTGGATGGTGAAACACTCTTCCCCCAACCTAGGAACTTTTCTAGGGGTCCCCTTCATTTGCCCTTATTTTGCCTGGACTCTGTCATCAGGCAGGATAGCTCTGCACATCCTAGCTAAATGGCCTCTCTTCCTGCAATGCTGACAGTTTGCACTTTTAAATCTGTGCAGGCTGCTCGCGGATGGTTCCCTCCGCACCCTATGCAGGATTGTGCCTGGGCTGTTTTTGTGGATTGCCATTTATTACATGACACAGTCTTAAGACAGTGGATGTTGTCATCCCCTGGTAGATCGACGTCTTCCTCTGCAACCTCTTCTTGGTGGACAACTAAGGTTTTTCTCCCTGAGGCTGGGCTGCTTGCACCATGAATCTCTACTGTCGACTTGTTGGATAGCTCCGCAGTGCAGGTTTCGTCCAATGCTGATTGTAGCATCAGGTCAGGCTTTGCTAGTGGTTTGCGCTGGATTCGGAGGTCTCTTAGCCTACAGACTAATTGATCCAGCAAGGCATCATCCAGCTCTTTGAACTCACAATGGAGGGCAGCTGTTCAAAGACCCGCCATAAATTGATTGACAGATTCCCCCTCAGCTTGCTCGTGCAGGTGAAATGCATGCCTTTGGGCAATTTGTGAGGGAGTTGGAGCGTAATGGTTCTTAAGCTTTGCCATTAATGCCTCCCAGGTGACAGAATTCAGGGGCTGAGGTGCTAACAGAGCTCTGGCTGTGTCAAACATTTGTTTGCCACAGAAATTTAAAAACAGTGCCCTTCTCCGGCTGTCTGTCAAATCCGTCAGATCGTTCGCTTCTAGGAAACAGTCAAAATGCTCAATATATGACTCCAAAGTCTCTGTGGATGCGTCAAATGGCACGAATGAATTTAATACTGCCATTTTGAACAGCTCCACAGAACCCTTGATCCTTAGGCAGGTGGCTGGTGGACATTATCAAGCTCCCTCAGCATGACTTGCTCTTTTTGTATGCCCTTCTGGCTTGTTTGGCTCTCTCTGCCACAGTGATCAGCTCTTTTGGTTGCCTCACAGGAGGACTTCAAGCTCGCCTAATGCCTCGAGGGTGACAATCCCACCTTCATCGCCAGTGCTTCGTACTGGGAACAAACGCACTACAGAATGAGGTGAGGCGGCTAAATTGGTTGCTCAGGCTTTATTGAGTTTCGCACGCTAACAGCGAACAAGCCACTCAGCCTTGAGGCAACAGCTGTTGGCCTGTTTGACAGCTCCTTATATAGTCAACTGTCAAACTATCAGCCAATCAGGTTGCGGCTGGGCGCCCACTGCTGGAAACTGGACCAGAGGGGGAACTTCAGAACATAGCATGGGGTAAGAGCATACAGTGTCAGGTATTAATTTCAAAGTTGCCAGGAGATGAGATTGCCAGAAGCAAAAAAGGCAGTAGAGCACAGTGTTACACAGATGGTGTTTGATGACACTGTAATTTGAAGTAAAAAGAAGCTGTACACATGTAAATGTTTATTAAATATTGTAATGTTAAAGAGGCTGTATAAGAGTTAAAGAAGCCTGTATCTGTGGAAAGAATAAATGTGTTAAATTGTTTGGTTTATCTGCTCTTCAGTTTTAAATGGGAGGAGTGTTAAGGTATTAAGATTTAGAAACTGACTGGCAATGAGTAGCTGCACGATACTGTGAAGCTGATGTAAGTCTGGCTGACGTAACAAGAGTGATTCAGCAGGGTATTTCCTTTTAAGGCTGGAGAGTAAAGTTCCCCTTAAGAGGTGTGTATATAAAGGCAGCCATTAGAGGGCGTGGTTCTCTTTCCTTGTGACCAGTGCAGAAGTTCTCTGAGTGTTAGAAAGAAGAAAGCTTGCTTGTAAAAGTATTTTGCCTACCACGTGTGTGTTATCTGTTGTACATTAAACCACTGTTACTGTCTGAGTCTCTGTGTGCTGTGTGTTTCTCCTGGGTTGTCTCATAAAGGTAGTCATGCTGCCAAATGCTCTGACAAAGTTGTCCGTGTGTTAGGAAGGAGAAAACTTGCTTGTAAAAGTATTTTGCCTACCACGCATATATTATCTGTATATACCTGTTGTATATTAAACCACTGTAAGTCTCTGTATGCTGTGTGTTGCTCCTGAGTTGTCTCATAAAGGTAGTCATGCTGCCAAATGCTCTGACATCCCCTTGCTATCCTCAATCTGCAGCTGCCCCCTTGCCACTAGATGGTTGGCCCCCACTTTTTCTAGCCAGGAGAGTCCCAGTATGACTGCGCCTGTCATTTTGGGGGCTACTATGAATTGAATTGCTTCCCAGTGATCTGCTAGTTCTAGCCTCACTGGTTCAGTTAGGTGAGTGGCATAGGCTCTCCCCAATAGGGACCCATCTACCTGTTCGAACTGGATCGAGTGGGTCAGCCTTTTTTGTTCTGATCCCCAGTTTCAGGATCATGATTAGGTTGATCAAGCATCTAGTGAAGCCTGAGTCTATTAGGGCTTGAAAAGTCCCCTGGGTCCCTGTTTTTGGTGCTGTGAGCCATATTGGGAAAATGAAAGGGAATTGAGGGAATCCACTCACCATTGGGTCATTTTCACCCTTGTCCTTGTTGTCATAGGAATCTAGCGACTAGTCATTGTTGCCTGGGGTTCCCCCTGTTCTGCTGTGTGGGGAGGGACCTCTTCAGCCTGAAGGGCCTTCCGGGACATATCAGCAGCACATCTGAGGCCTCATTCTGGTTGTGTCCTGGATGGCTCTGGCCTTGGTTTCAGGGCAGAAGAAATAGGTATTCAAGATGTATGGAGGGAGATAAATCCTAAGAGAAAGAAATACATATTTTATTCAAATAGACATATGTCCCAGTCAAGAATAGACATGATATGGGTGTCACTGGAGTTAAATCAAATACTCAAGAAATAGAAATAGAAACAAGCATCTGGGCAGATCACAGTCCAGTGAGAATTAAGTGGAAGGGACAGAAGAAAAAATGGAGATAGGCATTGAACCAGACAATATTAAAAGATGAGATATTTATACAAACTATGGAAAGAGAAATAGACTTTTTTAAAAAGAGAACAAGAAAGAAAAAAACTCACTACAAAATATATGTGATACTGCCAAGGCATATATATTCAGGGATTAGTTATAACTTATATGGGGGGAAATAAGAAAAAGAAACTAAACCATAAGACATTAGAAGAAGAACATAAAAAAAATTGGAATTAGAATTACAGAAAGAACCACAAAAAAAAGACTTTAAAAAATCAAATAGAATTAAATAAAACACAAACTGAATCTACTACACAAAGAAGAGTTGGCTCAAAAAATTAAAAACACAAAATAGAACTTTTTTTGACAATGCAAATAAAAAAATGAAAGATGATTGGCATATAAGTTTAAAGCAGAGAAAGAAAAGAAATTGATATATAGATTAGTAGATGAGAAAGAACCTTTATATCATCAAAATGAGGACAATAATAATAATAATCCAAGATTATTATGAAGAACTGTATGAGCAGGAAAAAGTTCCAGAAGAGAAAATTAAACAATATTTAGAAAAAGCAGATCTACCTAAAGTACCAGAAACAGTGAAAGTTATGATAAATGAATGTATATCAATGATGGAACTGTCAGAATTGATTAAGAGGCAAAAGAATAATAAAACACCAGGACTGGATGTTTGCCGGCAGAATTTTATACATTTACAGGATATTCTGGGTCCATCAATGTAGGAAGTTTACAATGAAGTACTGTTTGAAGTGAAAATACAAAACTCGTGGATGGGAGCAAATATTACTCTTTATTCCGAAAGAATATTTAGACTTAATGCAGATAAAAAAAATGATATTTTCATATCCTGCTGAATGCTAACTATAAAATATTAGCCTCAATAATAGCAGAGAGGGTGAAAAGGTTTTTGAATGAATTTATACATTCAGATCAAAATGGCTTCCTGCCTAAGAGACAGATTAAAAATAATATGAGAATGATCTTAAACACATTGGAATATTATGAAGCGCATCCTGGAAAAGAAATGACGTTGATTTTTCTGGATGTGCAGAAAACATTTGATAATGTAAACTGGCAATTTATGTTGTTACAACTAAAATTTATGGACTTTGGAAAGAGATTTATTAACATGATTAAGGCAACATACCACAAGCAAATGGCAAAAGTGATGGTAAATTGAGATATGACAGAGAATTTTAATATAACAAAAGGCACAGGGCAAGGATATCCATTATCCCCTTTACTATTTATATTAACATTGGAAGTGTTAAATAGAAATATTAGACAAGATAAAGAAATTAAAGGTATGGCGATAAGAAAGGAAAAGTATAAGTTACAGGCATTTGCAGACTTGGTTTTTATTCTGGAGGATCCACAAGAAACTGGACTTAATTTAAAAAACAGAAGAATGTGGGGAAGTTGCAGGACTGAAAATAAAGACAAAACTAAAATATTAGCTAAAAACATTACAGATACACCAAAAAAGAATTAATGAGGAAAATAGACATACAGATAGTTAAGAAAGTCCAATATTTAGGAATTCAATTAACGGCAAGATGTGTAACAATTAAAGAAGATAATTATAAATTGATGCAACAAATTAAAATGGATTTGGAGAAGTGGAAAAATCTGCAATTGTCATTGATGGGAAGAATAGCCACTATAAAAATGAATATCTTGCTGATATTATATTTATTTCAAACAATACCAATAAAATTGGACAAAAATTACTTTAAAGCATTAAACAAAACAATATTAAATTTTATTTGGCAAGAGAAAAAAGCAAGGATAAGTTTGAAAATGTTGCAAGATTCTAAAAGTCTTGAGCTATCAGATTGGGAATTGTACTATCAGGCTTTGATACTTACTTGGATGAAAGAATGGATTGGCTTGAGGAAAAAAAGACTATTACCTTGGAGGCACATGATCTCCAACTAAGTTGGCATGTTTTTTATGGTATTGAAAAAATAAAATACATAGCTATTTCCATAGACATTATATTAGAAATCCATTATTATCAGTATGGAAGAAAATTAAAGAACAACACTATTTGAAAATACTGGTCTGGCTCTCCACAATGGAGGCATTGATCTACCCAAATGTTATTGATATGGAAAATATTACCAGATATTAAGATATTCTGAATGAAAAGGGGGAACTTAAAATCAAACAGGAATTGAATGATCAAGGAATTGAGATAACGTGGTCATATTTGCAGATACAATCTAGATATGAGAAGGGTGTCAAAATGTATGGTTTCCATAAAGAACTAACAGAAATAGCTCAGTTGTTAACGTGGACAGATGAAAATAAATAAATAAATTATATAGCTATTTATTAAATATTAAGATGGAAGATGAACAAGTAAAAGAGACAGTGATAGTATGAGCTAAAAAATTTGGCCATCCATTTGAGCTAGAAAAGTAGCAGAAACTATGGGATAGAAATTATAAATTAACAATGTCTATTGCATATGAAGAAAATCTTTATAAAATGCTTTATAAATGGCATTTTCCACCGTCAAGATTAGCAAAGATGTTTAAGGATAAGTCTGCAAAATATTGGAAATGCCACAAGACACCTGGCTCGTATTATCATATGTGGTGGACATGTCAAAAAGCGAAAAAATAATGGACAAAAATCCATTCATGGCTGGAAAAAAAAAAGATAAAACAGCTTATTGACTTGAAACCAGAGATATTTTTGTTGGGCGTTTTGCCGGATCAGTATAACGAAGAGAATGCATATTTGATTCTACATGTATTGACTGCAGCTAGAATTGTGTTTGCACAACAATGGAAAAGTGAAGAGATCCCAACAGATGAAAATCTGATTAAAAAAATATTAGAATGTGGAGAAATGGATAGGCTAACACTGATAATCAAGGAAAAGAAGGAAACTGAATACTTTCTGACTTGGGGCTTATTTTAGCTGAATAAAACAGGAACTAGATACAGGGAAATAGATGGATAGGATCAGTGATATAAGGAAGGTATATTGAATTGGTTAAGCAAATAATATTGTTATTACTATTATTGACACTACTATAATTAATAATCAACAATATTAATGAATATTGTTGTAAACATTTTGATTATTAATTCCTAAAAATATTTGTACCAACACACTGTTCAGTTGAAATTTGAATTTTTATATGTTATAAAATAAAAACTTGAAACAACAAAAAAAGATAAATAATTTTTGTTTGTTTTAAATAATGAATATCTTGTTCTAATATATTAGAGAGATGACTTAGATTGGTATAGCACTCACACCTTGATACTGAAAAATATGGGGCATTTTGCAAATTTATTTTATGTTTAAGAGTTATTTTTGTTTAACAACATTTGCTCCATCTCCAGTCTCTATCTTTGGGTAATTTTGGATAAGATTATAGTGCATCTGCTATAAAGAATCATGGATAGAGCAAATTGTTTTGATATCATTTGGTCAGCTATCAGACCAACATGTGGAATGTAAACTGCACTTGTCAGTCTACTGGATGTCTTCATCATGAGATCATGGATGGAGGAAGTGCTCCTGTGGCATTTGATACTATCAAAAATTGTACTTTTTGGGATTGCCTGAGGGATGAAACACTTCCAGTTGGCCAGTTCCAATTGGAACTGGTAAGAGAGGATGAGTCATACAAATGGCCAGTACTTTTTGATCTTCTCTAGGTTTATTTCTTTTTCTCCTTGTATTTACCCTCTGGATGAAGAGACAAGCGTTTTCAATGGCACTCCTCTAAAGAACATTCTATGTTAGTTGCTTGTAGGCGTGCATAGAACTGAATGCATTAATTAGTTAGGCTATTGTTTCATCTTTGCTTAAACCTTAGTTTAAGCAATTTTTTAAAAAGTTTTTATTGGTTTTTAAAAACAAACATAAACAAACAAAACATAAAAACATCAAGCCATCTTCAGAGGCTTCCGGTTTCGCGCGGCTTCGGTGGCAGCAGGAATTCGCAACTGTCCGCGATTCCTGCTGCGCTTGCCGCCAAGGTGCCCCCGATCCAAACGGGTCAGGGGGATATGGCTGCCCTGTAGAGGCAGCCGAAGAGAGAGGGGAGCTGGACAGGGGGTTGGGGGTGTCGCAGACCCCCTCCTCGTCCGGAAAAACCCCTTTTTCCTGAGGTGGTGGAGCGGCGGTCAGTAATGGCCGCCATGAAGAAGCCGGCAGCCGGGTAAGATTGTGCTGGAGGAAGCAGGAAAAGTGAAAGTGCTGTTTGAGCCGGGTCAATCAACAACTTTTAAACACCCTGGAAACTGAATCGTTTGAATTGCTGGAAGATACATTGTATCCCTAAGAAGATCGGAAAGCGGCGGAGAAAGCTGTCAAGGGGGAAAAAAACTTTTTTTTTCTTAACTCTCCCACCCCATAGAAACAGCAGATGAAGATTTGGAAAATTTATTTGAGCACTCAAGGTAAATTCTTTTGAAAGTTAAAGCCAAGGGATAAAGGATTCCTGGACATTTGATTTAATAACTTAAGAAATCGGAAAACCCTTATTGGAGGTATGGATTTCTGAATACTTAAAAGAAAATTGTTGTTGTAAGTGGGAAGGAAGAGGAAAAAAAATTGGAGCAGAAGTTGAAAAAGGAGGAGATTGCCTAGAACTTTAAAGAAATATATATTGTAATTGGATCTCTTTGATTAAACAGTAACCCCAGAAAGAGAAAGAGAAGAAAGAACTTTGGTAACTTTGGAATTTTTGATTAAAAATACTTGGGTGGTTGTTTTGGAAAAAGTTTTTCTCTTCACGATGGCATCACTTGTGGATGAACTAAAAATTGAATATAAAAAATATAAAAAAGAAAAACAAGATGGAAAAGATACTTTGGGCACTCTATTTCAATTTTTAGAAATGGCGGTATGCACTTATGAAAAGTTGACTACGCAGCAGGACGACTGGGACAAAGGAGAAGAAGAAGCCATCTTTGATGAACAATGGGTTCTTTTTGGGGAGGAGGAGAAAGAGGAAAAGAAAAAGGAGATTTTAAGGTTTGAAAAAACAACCAAAAAAGAGAAAAAGGAGATGAAAGGTGGATACAAGGTTAGAAAACAACAGAAAGGGAGTAAGAAAAGGGAGGAGAAGAGACAAAGGGGTAAAAAGGGCAAGGAGAAGAATAAGCAAGAGAGAAAGGAGGGGATGAGAAGCCTTAATGGTGGGAAGCAAGACTTAAAGAAACAAAGCTTATTTAGAGACAATGGGTAATTCTAATTGAAAAAGGGATTCTGGAAGGTACATAAGATTGTGTTTTTATATGTGTATTTAGAGTAAAATGCTTAAGATATAAATGAGTATTAATATATATGATTAGCTTTTTAATGATATGGATAGTGGTTATATATGATTTTATTAGTTATTGTCATAAAATTTATTGTGTAACTTTAGAATGTACTAAACAGAATCCCAATATAAATTAAGTGTTATATTAAGTAATTTTAAGCTAGGGGAATGAGTCAAAGGCATCACTCCAATCAGTGTACAGGAGAAGTATATTAAAAGAGAAAAGATGAATGGATAGATGGAAACAGAACAGACAAAGAATGATAAGTATTATGAACTGAATTGAGATAAGATAAATAAAACAAAATTAAGAAAGATAAAAGAGGGAAGAAGCTATATAGAAAGTTGAAAATGGTAATAAGATATGGAATGATATATAAAGTAAATATGATTTTTGAACTTGTGTCTGTGCGAAGAGTTTTTATCCCGGGATCAAACAGCCTTCAGAAAAGATGTTTTATGTTTGTTTTTTGTTTTTTATGTTTTATGTTTTGTACGTTTGTGTATTGTTTATGAAAGGCAATAAAACTTTAATTAGCAAGAAATATAATTTGGATAACAGAATGAAAAGGAGAAGTTGGGATAAGATACAAAGTTGAATAGATAATGTAAATATCTATATTACAATTTGGAACTATTTTGTACGCTCTATTGGTTTTCTTGGAAAGGATTTTTTATGTTATTATGCCTTGATTGTTTGTGTATTGTTTTTGTAAAACTAATAAAATTTGTTGGAAAAACAAAACAAAACATCAAGCCATCTTCCATATGTATACATACAGTGTGCCGGTTGGTTTACAAATTGTTTTGTGCTTCCATTTCGTAGTCTTCAATTACATTGCATATAATCTCGTATTTTCAATCAAAAATTAAATACCTTAGTATCATTATTAATCAATCATTTGACTATACCTTTATTCATTCATGTTTTACAAGATAATCATAATTTACTTAGTTTGTTTTATAACAGTTCATATTATCATCCCAAATCTATCCTAAAATCATTTTGTAGATATAATAAGAAAGAAGTACATCTTTATATATTTATTATTTTCTAAAAGTCTACATATTTCATTACTGTATTTTATTGTCTAACCATTGATAGAATAGATCCCAAATTTTATAAAATTGTTTATCCTCTTGTTCTCTAATTTCAAATGTCAATCTACTCATTTCAGCACATTCCAATATTTTCTTAATGATTTCCTCCTGTGATGGTGTTTTCTCATTTTTCCAGTTTTTGGCAAATACAATCTTAGCCACTGCTAATACATTTACAATCAGATATTTCAAGTCTTTACTATATCTTTCAGGTAAAATTCCCAATAAAAATATCTCTGGCTTCAAGTCTATATGTTTTTTTTGTCATTTTTTCCAACCACATGTGGATTTTAGTCCAGTATTTTTTTAGCATCCGCACAAGTCCACCACATATGGTAATACGAGCCAGGTGTCTGATGACATTTCCAACATTTTTCGGATGTATTCTTGAACATTCTTGCTATTCTGGTCGGGTGAAAATGCCACCTGTAAAACATACAAATTTTCTTTATATGCTGTTGACATTGTCATTTTATAATTTTGAGACCACAGTTTTTGCCATTTCTCTAAATCAATCCCATATCCAAAATTCTTCCCCCAAGCAATCATAGTTTCTTTAACTTGTTCTTCTTCTAATTTAATTTCTAATAAATATCCATACAATTTTTAATCACCTTTTCATCAGTACCTGTCAAAATCTTATCTAAATCAGTCAATTTATCATAGAAACCTTCCATTTTAGAATCTTTATCATACCTTGAATGTATTTGCGCATATGAAAACCAATTCATCTTTTTACCTTGTTCCTCTAGTTTTTGTATAGATTTGAGTTCACCCTTTTCATTCAATATTTCACCATATCTAACTGTTTGTTTGTTTTTGTATATTATAGGATAAGAAAATGCTTCAATAGTCGATAGCCAGACTGGAATTTTCAAATAACATTGTCTTTTAATCTTCTCCCAGTTTAACCACAGAGACTCCCATATATAATGTCTTCTAAAATACCCCTGTGTTTTAGTTCCTTTATACCATAAAAAAGCATGCCACCCCAACAACAAATCATGTCCTTCTAATGTCAACAATCTAGTATTTCTTAGTGTTATCCATTCCTTAACCCACATCAGATTTGTAGCTTGATAATACAACTCCCAATTAGGCAAACTAAATCCTCCTCTAATTCTAGCATCTTGCAAAAGTTTTAACTTTATTCTCGCTTTCTTACCTTGCCATATATATTTCAACACAATTTTATTTAAATCTTCAAAGTAATCTTTTCCAAGCCTAATTGGAATTGTTTGAAACAAATATAAAATTCTGGGTAATATATTCATTTTGATTGTTGATATTCTCCCTATTAGTGACAGTTGTAAATTTTCCCATTTTGCCAGATCTAGCGCTATCTGCTGTTTAAGTTTGATATAATTATTCTCTTTTAGTGTACTACATCTTGCTGTCAAATATATCCCCAAGTACTTGATCTTATTCGTGACCTGAATTTTCAATAGGTCTGCCAGTTCTTCCTTTTGTCTTAATAGCATATTCTTTGTCAAGATCTTTGTCTTATCTTTATTTATTTTCAAACCAGCCACCTTTCCATATGTCTCTATCTTTTCTATCAATTTTGGTGCTGTTTCTAGAGGGTCTTCTAAGATGAAAACCAGATCATCTGCAAATGCTTGCAGCTTAAATTCTTCCTTTTTGATTTTCATTCCTTTTATATTCTTTTCATTTCTAATATTTCTGTTTAGCACTTCCAACGTTAACACAAACAACAAAGGTGATAGTGGGCACCCTTGTCTTGTTCCTTTTCTTATATTGATAGAGTCTGTCAGTTCTCCCTCTATCATTACCTTTGCCATTTGCTTGTAGTTTATAGCTTCTATTGCTTGAATAAATTTTCTAGCAAAGCCCATCTGTTCCAACAGTAATAACACGAATCGCCAATTCACATTATCAAATGACTTCTGTGCATCTAGAAATATCAGAGCCATTTGTTTTTCAGGATGTGCCTCGTAGTATTCCAAGGTGTCCAAGATTACTCTCATATTATCTTTAATTTGTCTCTGGCAGAAATCCATTTTGATCAGGATGAATAAAATTATTTAGATATTTTTTAAAGTCTGTCTGCCAATATTGAAGCAAAGATTTTATAATCTGCATTTAGTAGAGAAATAGGTCTATAGTTCTTAATTTGTAATAGATTGGCCTCCTCTTTTGGAATAAGTGTAATATAGGCTTCTGACCATGATTTAGGTATCTTCTTCTTTAACATAACTTCATTCATAACTTCTAGCAATGGAAAATTCAACGATTCTTGTAATGTTTTGTAAAATTCTGCTGGAAGTCCATCTGGGCCTGGTGCCTTTCCATTATTTTGCTTCTTGAGTGCTTCAGTTAACTCCATCATCGTTATATTGCTTTCTAACATTGTTTCAATCTCTTTAGGTATCTGAGGGAAATTAGCATTCTGTAAGTACTGTTTAACTCTTTCCTCATCAATATTCTCTTGCATATATAGTTTCCCATAGAAGTCTCAAATGATTTCCTTCTTCTCTTTACTACCATAGCAAACTTGGCCTTGGTCATCTGTTAATTGCAATATTTTCCTTGATTCTTTCTCCTTTCTCAATTTGTATGCTAACCATCTACCTGGTTTATTTGCGTCTTCAAAGTAGTTCTGTTTAGCACCTCTGGAACTGGTAAGAGAAGATGAGTCATACAAATGGCCAGTACTTTTTGATCTTCTCTAGGTTTTTTTCTTTTTCTCCTTGTATTTACCCTCTGGATGAAGAGACAAGCGTTTTCAATGGCACTCCTCTAAAGAACATTCTGTGTTAGTTGCTTGTAGGCGTGCATAGAACTGAATGCATTAATTAGCTAGGCTATTGTTTCATCTTTGCTTAAACCTTAGTTTAAGCAATTTTTGTTTAATTTAAATATTGTTTTAATTGATTATGTGTTTTTGGTTGAGTTTTATGATTGTAAATTATTGAAGATTATAATTTCAAAAAAAATTGGTCACACAATTGAACTAGATAAATGGCAAAAACTGTGGGATAGGAATTATAAATTAACAATGTCAACTGCATAGAAAGAAAATTTATACAAGATGTTTTATAGATGGCATTTCATGCCAGTACATCTAGCAAGGATGTTTAAAGATAAATTGGCTAAATGTCGGAAGTGTCACCAGATACCTGGGTCATACTATCATATGTGGTGGACCTGTTCAAAAGCAAAAAAAATATTGAACCAAAATACAGACATGGTAAGAAAAAATGATAAAACAACATATTGATTTAAAACCAGAAATATTTATATTGGGGATTCTACCCGAAGAATATAGTAAGGAAAGTGCATATTTAGTTATTCATATATTGACTGCAGCCAAAATTGTATTTGCACAAAGTTGGAAGAATGAAGAGATATCTACAGATGAGAATGTGATTCGGAAAATACTAGAATGTGAGGAAATGAATAAATTAACACTGTCAATACAAGAGAAAGAGCAAACTGTATATTATATGGTATGAGATTTATTCTATCAATAGTTAATAGAAATGGAAGTTAGAAATAGGTAAACAAAATAAAGATGATGTGTTAAAAGTGATAAGTTAATATGATGACTAACGTTGAATATTACCATATTAATATTGTATAATTAATTAATATAATTAATAGGTGGATATTACTATGTTAAAGATGCAGAATTAATATGTAATGAAGGATGTTATAATTTTGATTATTGTTTAACAAAGATGTTTGTACCAGACAACACACTGTTCAACTGAAGATGGAATGACTGTATGAAAATAAAAAACTTATAATAAAAAAAAAGATTATAATTTCAAAAAGTTTTTGTTCCCAGAGCTTCTGAGTGTGGCAGTATAATATTTGTAATAACTAAATAAATAATAATATATTATTATATTAATATATTTATTAATATTATTTGTTGTAATAAATAAGCAAATAAATATATTCTAATAGAATGGGAAAAACAGGAATCATCTTTTTGCTCCTGTTTAAAGGTGACATTAATATTGAAAAACTAATGGTCATTGGTTTATTTGTTTGTTTAGATCCTCCTTTCATTTTCTTTATAAATAATTCATGGTAACAATATATCCAGCATATCTTTTTCCTCTTATTTTATTTTTTTATTTTATGCCAATGCAGGTTATTGGGAAAAAGGGGGGGGGTAGGGAAAAAGAGAGAGAAATTTCTATTTAATTTAATGGCACCCTCTTGATCTTGTCGCGTTTTCCTTGTTGCCATTTTTCAGCATATTGAAAAATTAACCCTGCTGTAAATGTCACTAAATTCTGATTGAATCAGAAGAATCTGTCCATGTTTGCAGACAATATTGCAGGAACCGGTATTTTGCTGATTTACCGGTATTTTTGTTTTATCTTGAAATTGAAGGCACTCTTGAAATATTCTAATTTTAGTTATTTAATTTAGTTAGTCTACTTCTACAAAGTCCAGCATGGCACACACAATTTTCCATAAGCACAGCCATTTAATTTTACAATTCATTTCCCTGGCAAATAAAACTGTTATATCTGTCTTTGTGTGTGTGTGTATGCACATGCAGGTGTGTGTGTGTGTGTGTGTGCGCGCGTGTGTAAGAGAAGGAAAGAGAAAAAAAGTTGTCATATTGAAATTATTTGGATTTTTGAAACTTAGAAATGGCATGCTTATATGTAGGGAGCCACTGAGGACTAAATTGCTCATAATGTTGAATACTGATTTGTATTTCTTTTCCTTTCTTTTTGCTGCTATTTGCAGCGAAGTTAGGCAACAGAATGATACACATGTACCCACACTCACAGACATGCCAGATCCTCATAACCTACTATAGAAGAAAAAATAAAGAAGATCCTTTCCTCCCACACAGGTCTTATAGAGCAAGTTGGGAAAATCAGAGTGGTGGTGGTAAAAATATACAATGTCTGCGGAAAACAACATCTAAATATCACATGGCTTATAGCTCTTCATATAGTTGCTTCATAGTAAATCTATGTTTCTGAAGGTTTTTTTTATTGTAATTAAATACTTTGGGCAGTGCTTCTTTCTATCCAGCCTTAGACTTCATTGTCTATATCATGAGCAGAAAAACTTTCCTATTACAAAACCAATGTAAGGTGATTTTGAGATCTCTCCACTGGCATATAGCCTAAAAAAAAGATTTCACCGGGGAATATTTATAGTGAAATTCCTGTAGTGCTAAGCCAACAACATAACAACTTACTATATGAAGTTTGGGAATATGTATTTTTCCTTTCCATTTAAACTGGTACTAAATAGAGGGATAATTTGAGTACAGAAAAAAGTGACCAATAATTGCAAAAGGCAGCTTTACTTGGAACAGCTTATATCCATATAAATATGTTATTTCTAATGTTATTAAATAGCAACATCTGCCTATCCCAGGTTCTTGATAAGGACTTGATAGGTGAACAAAAATGCCAAATCCAGTATAAACATCTGGATGTTAGTTTTTTTAAGTTTTTCCATTGCTATCCCCAAATGTCTTTTTTATTCAGATGTCGATCCTATGAAGATTGTTGTGGTTCAAGATGTTGCGTGAGAAGTCTGTCGATCCAGCGACTATGGTATTTTTGGTAAGTTGGTAAGCAACTAGCAAAGTTAATGTGATATCCATGAAGCCTACCTTTGTGGTTAATTTACTATGAAAATGAATTTAAGTGCCTAAGGCAGCACTCCCCCATCTGATGTTTCCTAAATCAGTCAGATAAGAATTACTAACTATGACAGATGATTTAACTATGACAGATGATTTACAACCTATACCTGCCTTCATATAAGTAAGCTTCATTCAGTCAAGTGGGCCATAGTATCCAGTGAAGTAAATGGGTATAAAAAGAATAGAAGATTAAATCTGGCACAAGAGTCAGAGTTTTCTTTTATGCGTGTACAATCTTAGAATGAGTGAATAGCATTAAGGCAGGCACCTTTTCCATATCATGAAGTCTCCCTCTGGTCATCCCTTCTTTCTTTTAGATGCAGTCTTTAACTCCCTAAAGATCAGAAGATAACAGATAATCAGAGTTGGAAGGGACCTTGTAGGTCATCTAGTCCAATCCCCCGCCCAAGCAGGAGACCCTACACCATTTCTGACAGATGGCAGTCCAATCTCTTCTTGAAAGTCTCAAGTGATGGCACTCCCACAACTTCCAAGGGCAAGGTGTTCCATTGGTTGATAGTTCTCATTGTCAGAAAGTTTCTCCTCATTTCCAGGTTAAATCTCACCTTGTTCAGTTCCCATCCATTATTCCTTGTCTGGCCTACAGGCGCTTTAGAAAATAGCTTGACCCCTTCCTCTCTGTGGCAGCCCCTCAAATATTGGAAGACTGTTATCGTGTCTCCCCTGGTCCTTCTCTTCACTAGGCTAGTCAAGCCCAGTTCCTGTAACTGTTCTTCATATGTTTTAGTCTCCAGTTCCCTAATCATCCTGGTTGCTCTTCTCTGTACTTTTTCTAGAGTCTCAACATCTTTTTTATAATGTGGTGAACAAAACTGGATGCAGTACTCTAGGTGTGGTCTTACTAAGGATTTATAGAGTGATATTAGTACCTCCCTTGATTGTATCCCCCTGTTAATACAATTTAGGATTGCATTAGCTTGTTTGGCTGCTGCTGCACACTGCTGGCTCATATTTAGCTGGTTGTCCACTAAGACTCCAATATCCCTCTCACAGTTATTGCTATTGAGCCTGGTTTCACCCAGTCTTCCTCTCCCTCAAACCAACTTGGGATTGAGCAGTCCTCAAAGTTTAGACCAGATGGCTGTTATGTGAACATGCAAAAATTATTAGTTTCATTGTCCCAGATCAGTGGTGGGATTCAGCCAGTTCGCACCACTTCAGGAGAACCGGTTGTTAAGTTTCTGAGCAGTTTGGTTAACTGGTTGTTGGAAGAAATTATTAGGGCAGAGAACTGGTTGTTAAATTATTTGAATCCCACCTCTGTCCCAGATGGTCTTTGAGATATGGAAAGTTTGTGGGAAAAACTCTTAATATATTTTCACCTCCAAAATGCTCAAATATTTGGCCAACTTGGGAGAGCTCTAGGGACCAAAATATTTTTGCTAAGCAAGTTGAAATTTATATACTCTGCCTAAACGGAACTTGAAGCAGTCAATTCCCCCCCCCCATTTTCTCTAGATTAAGATGGTCAATAAATCATTTAGATTTATTGACCATCAGATTAATTACTTGTATTGGAATCAATAATTAATTATATAGTAAATTTTGTACATAATTAAAGTTTTTTTAACCTGTTTCTCTTTTTCTGCTCAGGTTCCTTTTGATGATGGGAGTTCTATTTTGCTGTGGAGCTGGTTTCTTTATCCGAAGACGGATGTATCCTTCACCACTGGTTGATGAAACAACTTATAATGTGTCATTCACTCGACCAGTTAATTCCAATACACCAGGTTAGAGATTACATTGTTCTCCTGGGAGCCGTTCGGATCATCCAGAGAGTGGGGAGGTGCTTCAGTCTGCGTCGTTGTAGGCTGAGCTTAATTACTGAGGATTGCTCCGCCCTTCACCACGTGGCTGCCTTGCAATCCCCAGTTTACGCTCAGCCTTCGTGAGATTAGGCTGTGCATTTCTCCACTCTTTGGCCGATTCAAGTTCCTTTTTAACAGCTATAGAAAAGGTTTGCCTTGCGTTTCGGTTCTCCTTAGCCTCTGCGCAATTGGGGTGGCTATAGCAGGGGAGCGCGTTCTTCGCCCCCAGGGGGGATAGGGAGCGGGCGGCTTTCGCGCTCCGGCGCCAATCCTCCCCCCCCTTCCAATTCGGCTCCTTTCCTGCCGCTTTTTCGCGCCGCTATTGTAGCGGCTCCACTCGATCGCGCTGATAAGCGTAGCTGGTGATCCCCCCATGACGCCCGATCGCCCCAAAAGGCGAAAAAATTGTCTCGCTGCCTCTCTCGGCCTCCAGGTTTGCCGGAGAGGCTTAGTCTTGCCCTGAGCGGCCCGTTTTTAAAGGGATCGTGGGCGGCCGCCATTTTGGGCGCCGCCACGTTTTCGGGCGTTTTGTAACAGGCCTCTGCGACTGCGAAGAAACTAGTCTTCTAATCATAGGCCTCCCAGCCTGTGAGAACTTACTGCATTCTTAGATATTGGCAAATTGTTGGCTTTCCGCAGCAGCTCAGGGCAGGGAATTGCAGCCTATCCCTCCCGGTGGTTGCCTGGGAGCTCCAGCTGCCAGAGGCCTCACTTCAGCCTCAGGCGTTCATTTGGACAATTGGAGAATTTAACACCGTATCTGGGGTCACTCCCTCCTGGGAGCGCTGAACAGGTCCCGGTTTATTTCTTGTCAAAAAGTATTATTATTAAAAATTAATAATAATAATAATAATAATAATAATAATAATAATAATAATAATAATAATAATAATAATAATAATAATGATGATAATGATGATAATGATACATAACTATATACATATACATATATATGTTTTCTGAGGTATGTATATATTTTCATATATATTATTGGTACATGGCAATAACGCATTACCAACACTGATTGGATTACATATACAGTGCTTATACGCATGTATATATATTTATATTAATAATTATAACAATAATAATATTGTAGAACTTACATATCTAAATTCCAAAAGGGGGGCGCGGGCCAGCTGAAAGGACACCCCGCCTTTGTTGTAGGCCGAAACCTTGGCGAGCCAACCGCCTTAAATTGGAGCTAGAGTCCTTTCTTCTATAATGGCAGATGACAATTCCACTAGAGGCTCTTCTTTGAAGGCCAGATCTAAGTCCTACCACCTGCGCAGACAGGCTAAGGAAGCCCCTAAGGAAACTTCCAAGGCTTCTCAGAGAGACGCCCTAAGGCGTCATAGGGCACTGGAGAAAGAATTTGACAGGCGATCTAGAAAGGCACAAACAGTGCCCCCAGCCCTCCCACCCTCCATTCCTTCTACCTCCAGACACCCCCCCTCCCCCAGATTGTTCTTCCCTCTCCAGGCGCAGCTTATCTCTGGGACGCCAGGTCCCCGAATCAACAGCCAGACGGCCGAAGTACTTTCACGCCCACGGCCGCTGGTCGGCGCCAGGAGGAGGCTGCCACTGTCGAGATTTCTGCGCTCATGTAGGCATGGATGGAACGGGCTATCCGCCAGGGGATAGCAGAGGGCATTCAACAGATGTACAGGTCCGGTCCCCCCTCGATGGCGCCCGAACACGACTCGCCATCAGTCAGGTCCTCGCCTAGATTGGACCCTACCCATGGTCAGGTACCTTTATGGGGGGACAGCCCCCTCCCAGAAGGGGAAATGGAGGAGGCTATAGAGGACCTGGATAGGTTCGGGGAGGAGGAGGATCTTGAATGGGGGTCTACACAAGGGGAACCCCTATCGGAGATAGGCCCGATAGAAGGAGACATGTCCGAGGACGAGGGCCTCACTCCCGATCAACCCACCTTCTGGGTTTGTTCAAGCCACACATGCTTAATCACTACTCTTTAAGGCCAAGAACATTTCTGGCCTGTCGTTCAGTCCTCTCCGGCTCTCCCCGCCCCGGCAGAGGGACAAGAGGACGCCATTTTTAGGCAGCCCGTGGTGGAGGCGAAGGTTATTCCGGCCCCACCCATATTCCACGACCTAGTTTCAGACCAATTGGACTCTACAAGAGCTTCCCCTGCCCCATCCAGCCAGGACAAGAGGTTCTTTAACCTCGAGCTGAGCTTTTGCAACTTGCTTAACACTCCCGAGGTAGACAAGCCCTTCGTTGGTTCAGTATCCTCGTCCTCTTCCAGTGACCCCCTGGAAGCCTGAAACCCGAGCACAAAAGGTCCGAACTGGCCTTACGTAGGACTCATCAGGCCGACACCTGGGCCATTAGATCGGCCATGGCCGCTTCCCTTTCACCAGGTCCTCGATCCGGTGGCTCCGCCAAGTGAAACAGCATGTTCCCCCTCTAACACAAGGGCACATCAGGAAATCGCAAAGTTGACGGCCGCAGCAGAATTCTCGGCCGACGCCACCTACCACGCGGTGAAGTCCTCCGCCCGAGCGATATCCTCTCACGTTACAGCTCGCCGCCTGCTCTGGCTCAAGCACTGGCAGGCGGACATAAAAAACAAGGTTAAGCTGGCCACTGGCCCCATTAAGAGGGACAGACTCTTTGGTGCCGCCCTGGAGCCATTGCTATCCGAACCCAAGTAAGAAAAATTTCTTCCCCCTTTTCGGAGGTCAGAGTCAAGAGCCCCCCAGCCCTTTCGGAGAGGTCCCTCCCGACCCTTCTACCAGTCATCTTTCCAGCCCAGGTATCCGAGACTCCCTCCTTCCGGCCATTCCAGCCCCAGGATCGAGCCGATCCAGGTGACAGGAACAGGAGGGGCGGCAGCTACAGACGTCCCTTCAGGGGCTCCGGAGGGTAGCCCTTCCGGCGCACCAGATAGACCTCGTCCCTCCCTTCCCATCGGCGGACGCCTCAAGCATTTCGCTGACCGATGGGATTCCTCCACTTCCGATGCCGGGTCCGGGACACCATCAGACTTGGTCTCGCGCTTGAATTCCAGCGCACACCCCTGACTTCTTTATGGCATCCCCCTTCGAGGGACCCCACTAAACGCAACTTAATGGATTCAGCCATTCAGCATCTCTTTAGCATACAGGCCATACAACCCGTCCCATCATCCCAGCGGGGGCAGGGGTTTCACTCTCACCTCTTCGTGGTCCCCAAATCCTCAGGGGGATGGAGGGCTATTCTAGACCTGAAACGCCTCAACCGTTACCTGATTTACCGCAGGTTTAAGATGCACACCCTGCAGTCCATTCTCCTGGGCATCAGACAGGGGATTGGCTAGCCTCTATAGACCTTCAGAGGCGTATCTCCACATTCCAATCCGGCCCTCCCATTCCATATTCCTCAGATTCTGCTACAACCACCACCACTTCCAATATGTGGCCATTCCCTTTGGGATGGCCTCTAACCCGAGGACCTTCACTAGGGTCCTCGCGGCTCTGGCGGCCCACCTCAGGAACCTTCCGGTTCGTCTCCATTGTTACCTGGATGACATCCTCATCCTGTCCCACTCCAGACTCCAAGCAGAGAAGGATGTCAGAGCTACCCTCTCTGCCCTCCAAGACCATAGGTTTCCGGTAACTGGAAAAAGAGCCAACTGTTACCTTCTACACGGATCACCCACTTGGGGGCCGTCATTGACTCAGTTCGGGAAAGGTTTCCCTTCCTCGGAAAGATTCCTTAGCATTCAGGAAACCATCACAGACATCAGACGTTCAATAAGGGTAACACTTTTGGATCTGTCTAAGCTACTAGGTAAAATGGTCTCATGTATTTCCATCGTTCCCTGGGCCCGGTTACACACCAGGTCCCTACAGTGGTTCCTGCTTCTGTTCCAACGGTCCGGCAGTAGCAATTCAAAGGCCACGGTCAAGGTGCCTTCAAAGGTCCTCACGTCTCTCCTCTGGTGGACCAGTCCCGCCATCAACAGGGACATGGCCTCAAGAAGCCCCAACGCCTCACCCTCACCACAGACGCCAGCCTGTCCGGAGGGGGCGCCACATCCACTCGCTTTCGACACAGGGCAGATGGTCTCAGGTAGAACGGGCATGCAGTATAAACTGGTTGGAACTCCGCGCCATCCACCTGGGCCTACGCCACTTCCTCCCTCAGGTACGTGCGCGGCATGTCCTTATACTTACGGACAACATCACCGCCAAGGCCCTTGTCAACCGACAAGGGGGCACCCAATCCATCCGTTTGATGAGAGAGCCGAGCGCCTCTGCCGTTGGGCGGAGCGCAATCTCCTCTCTCTCAAAGCCGAGCACATCTCAGGGGACTTAAACACCCAAGCAGACTGGTTGAGCAGGACCACGGGGGACCAGTCCGAGTGGCGCCTCCACCCGTCACTGTTCAGGGAGGCGACCGGGCTGTTCGGCCTCCCGTCAGTGGACCTCCTCGCATCCCCCTCACCACTCAACTCCCCAGGTTTTTCTCGAGGTACCCCTCCCACGGGGCCGAGAACTACAACGCCCTCCGTGCCCCTGGCCCACAGGGCTTCTATATGCTCTCCTCCCTCCGTAGCCCTGGTACTCAGGGTCATCCAGAAGCTCATCTCCGAGACAGCAGAACTGATTCTGGTGGCACTCTACTGGCCCAGGCGCCCATGGTTCGCGGACCTCCGCAACCTATCGATGGCCCCTCCCTGGGAAATTCCTCCGAACAGGATTCCTTTCTCAGGGTCCCCTCCAGCACCCGGACCCGCAGTGGCTCCAGCGAGCTGTTTGGAGGTTGAGCGGGAGCGTTTAAGAAAGGAGCAGTTTCGGACTAGGTTATTGATACCATCCTAGCCGCCAGGCGACCCTCCACAGCCCGAATCTTTAATGCCACTTGGAATAGTTTCTGCAAGTGGTGCCAGGGTTTCCAGGTCAACCCGCTTTCCCCTTCCATAGCTCAAGTGTTGGAATTCCTCCAGAGGGTCTGAGGAAAGGTCTTTCTCCGAACACCCTGAGGCGTCAGGTCGCAGCCCCTTTCAACCGTCATTGCTTGTGGCAATCTGGGGTCCCTTTCCCTCCACCCTCGCATTAGGGCATTCCTCAGGGGAGCCAATACCTGTGTTCCCATCAGTTCACAGATACCCCACTTGGGACCTCAATAAGGTCCTTGTGGCCCTTACCAAACACCCCTTTGAGCCGCTCAGGGAATCCACTCTCCAGTTCCTAACATTCAAGGTTGTGTTTCTGGTGGCCATACCTTCCGGCTCGCCGAATATCAGAGATAGCGGCCTTGTCGGTGAGGAAGGACCTTTGCATCTTCCATGCCGACCGGGTAGTTCTCCGGCCGGATCCTACCTTCTTGCCCAAGGTCAACTCAGCCTTCCACAGGGCACAGGAACTCACACTTCCGAACTTCTGCCCCAATCCCTCGCGGGAAAGGGAGAAGCCTTGGCATACCCTAGGCGTAAGACAGGCCCTCTACATTTACATTAAACGTACTCCAGCCCTTCAGGAGATCCGAATCCCTATTCCTTTCCTTTCAGCCCAAATCGTTAGGCCACAAAGTGTCCCCGTCAACCATCGGCCGCTGGATTAGAGCTACTATTTCCCAAGCTTACCTGTCCCAGGCCCTGCCCATTCCCAGCGGAATAACGGCACACTCCACCAGAAGTGCTGCTACCTCGGCTACTTGGGCCACCCAGGTTCCAATTGCTGACGTTTGTCGGGCGCCACTTGGGCCTCCCCATCTCCCTTTATTAGATATTATAAGATCGACATATTTGCTTCGGCGGAGGCTTCGTTTGGTAGACGAGTCCTCCAGCGAGTCCTCACGGAACCGCAGAGATTGCAGGACCAGACGGACTCCCTCTCGTAGGACAGCCAAGCTTTGATATGTCCCACTCTCTGGATGATCCGAACGGCTCCCAGGAGAATGGGCGTTGGTTCTTACCTGACACGCCATTTCTCTGGAGCCGTGAGGATCATCCAGCCCCACCCTATTAAGTTTTCCGTCTGGTGGGGTCTTGTTTCGCCAATAAACCCTTTAGCATAGTAAGATGAGAGCAAGATCTTCTCTTCACTCGACTTCGGCGTAAACTGGGGATTGCAAGGCAGCCACGTGGTGAAGGGCGGAGCAATCCTCAGTAATTAAGCTCAGCCTACAACGACGCAGACTGAAGCACCTCCCCACTCTCTGGATGATCCTCACGGCTCCAGAGAAATGGCGTGTCAGGTAAGAACCAACGCCCATTTACACCTATAACTCAATAATATAGTAATTATTTCAGTAACTACTGCCAGGCCTTCACTGATTTGATTGTAAGGTAATCTAATGCATTACTTTATGAAATCTGTCAGACATCTTAAAAAACTTAAGAGGCAGGTTGAAGAAGTACAACTTCAAGGCAAAATTTGTGCCATGAATGAATGATGTGACTCCAAAGGATCATACTTGTAAAAAGTTTTAAAAAACTGCTTGAAGGCCATCTACGCTATCTCAATGCAAGTTAAAACCATAGTTGTTCAACTTACATATCTCCAGTAAAGGAGAGTCCATCCAAAGCAGACAGATTTGCTATTTGAAATTTGCTATTAAGAAATTTCTTTTAATACATCGCCAGAATGCATTAAAACTGAAGAAACAGTAAACCACATAAATAAGCTATTGCAAGATCACACAGACTAACTATAAACAACAGCATGACAAAGTAGCTATAATACTACATTGAAATATCTGCAAAAATTGCCCGCAAGCAAGAACTGCTGGGACCACAAATACCGTAGGTAAAATAATAGAAAAGAAAGAAACTAAATTGTTCTGGAATTTTCAAATTGAAATTTCAATTTCAAACACCAGACTTAACATAGTGTGCCAGGTTGGGATGGCTCTTTAATGAAAAAGAAGATAAAAGCACAACTGTTTTAAATTGCTTTTTCCATGGAATAAAATTATTATTATTTGTAATCAAAGAAATAACACTAATATTTCTAAGAAACTCAAACACAACAAATGGTTTCCTTCAGTTATCAAGCCAGTCCACTCAAAATGTAAATACACTCTCACACATAGGATTCCAATGACACACAGGGAATTTAACACATTTATCTATTTTTCTCCTTGTAGTTATTGTAGTAAGCATGTACTAAACAAAAATATAATTGAAGAGGCCATACCTTGAACAAGAAATGATTTTTTAAGTATATATTATATGTACTATATACTTCAAATTCAAGCATAAATTGTTATTTTATCTATGCATTACTGTGATAGAAGCTATATCTTTCCACTGCTGAAGAATAAGCCACCAGAAATACCAGTCCCAGTTATGTTACCTACTTACAGATTTCAAATCTGTGGACTATAATTCAGAATTACATGAACATCTGTAAATCATGAGTGGAAAGGGGTGAATTGATACCCTCAATTATTTGAAGGGAGTCATCATATCACATCATATAGGATGGTGAATGCTTTCATAGAGGCGGTTCTCTGAATGTCAAAAGTCATGGTGGATCTATCCTATCTTTTGTAGTACTCCCTTTTTAAAGAAGAGCTTAAATATATAGGACAAAGAGTATGAAATTATTAGAGAATTATATTGTCCCAATAAAATCTAAGACCATAACAATAAAAAGTTACAATGAAACTGTAATATAAAAACTTTATCTGAAAACACTCACTTTTTCTGAGGGGAATCATTGCAGCAATGTTTTCTGGATAGAGCCAAATTACCATATAAGTGCCAGATAATTGTCCAATGAATTCTTGAAGAGTTTTGAGAAATCAATTTTAATTTCAAAACAAAGACTGCCTTTTCTCTATAGTATTCTAGTTTCTGTTTATTCAGATATTCTATGAACTGAACTTGGTTCTGTCTCACATTCTGTTACCTAGGCTTTGCCACAGCATATATATGATAATTCGTTAAAGATATAATTTGTAGATATAATTTGGCAAGTGCAACAATTATGAATATCAAATTAGTAGCTCAAAAAGAAGGTAAATATTGTCTCATTTCTAAGTTATCAAGAAAAAAGACCCACTTATTTCAGTTTGCAGAAATCTGATTTTGATGGGGTATTTTTTATATTTAATGTTCTCTAAACTATACAATATAAAAAATCTTGTGAATAGCTTGAAGATCATCCAGGATTACTTGTTTAGACATGGTAACATTAATCAACTTCTGATATTTTCTATTATGTCTCTTTTTCAGGAGTCCAGCAGCCAGGAATGGCCTATTATACAGATCCAGAAGGAATTATGATCAATCCTATGGCCATGAGTTACCATGTCCAACCTAAGTCTCCACAAATGAACCAAGTTTATCCCCCTCCACCTTCTTATTGCAACACTCCACCCCCATCATATGAGCAGGCTGTGAAATGTTCCACATAATTTCTTTATTGAAACCAGCAGGACCTTGGTCAGAAAGGAGATGAATCATGAGTTGAGCTGAAGACTTCTCAGAACTCTACCATCCTTTGCTGTTGTTTCAACGAGAATAATTTGGGCAATAGTCATGGATTTGCAGCACAGGACAAATTAAGTTTTGACATATACAAAAGGAGAAACTTTTTTTGTGTGCTTCCCTTCCAAAACCTGTATTTAAATTTCCTTTGCTGACCTTTTTAATTTATTTTCTTTGTGATTTGGATGTAGTATAACATGTTTAAGGGAAAGAATGGTAGCAAGCACAAAACAATTTAAAACTCTAGGAAGATATTGTAGCATTTTATAGATGAAAAGAGAAAAACTATGATGATGGACTGAAGGCAGTTGAATTAGTTGAAGCAGATGAACTTGTTAATAAAGTTTAGACAAATAAAAAATTGATATAAACTTGGAGGAATTGTAATACAATATGTGGAAAACCTTTCATGTCAGAATAAAATCCTTTTGTTTCACTAGCACCAACATTGGAGGAAAGAATATTACAAAATCTATGCTACCATTATTGAAGATGAGCTGCCAAAAATATGAAAATGCATTATTCTTTTGGGAGTGCAGATATCATAGCAAATTGCTGATTTGGGATGGAATGGAAAATGGTATTGAGAGTCAATAGTAATTTGCCAAGATAGTGTAAGACAAAAATTAATGTCTAAAAAATACTGATTTGGAGTTTGGAGTTTTTATATTGATTGAGTTTTTTACAACTGTGTTTTGGCATATGCTGTTTTTATAGGTATTCCTTAATAATTGGATGTGAGAGGTGCATCTGAAGCAGGAGAACTCAGTAAGGTACTTTGGTTGGTTATAATGATCTGATTACAAACTTGGGCTTGCTTTTATATATGAGAATAGATGGTTAGTATTTCCATTTTGTTTTCAGTTCCTTCCTTCCTTCCTTCCTTCCTTCCTTCCTTCCTTCCTTCCTTCCTTCCTTCCTTCCTTCCTTCCTTCCTTCCTTCCTTCCTTCCTTCCTTCCTTCCTTCCTTCCTTCCTTCCTTGATATTGGAGACTTATTTCCACATGACTTTTTCCTGGGGAATTTTACATGGCGACTTATTTATTCAGAGTGAAAATCTTACTAAAATTGGGATTTGCCAGGTACTGAGAAGTGATTGCAGATTCTCCATGATAAATGCATCATGTAGAAATCCACAGATATAAATCTCACCCATCAAAAGTATGAGTCTCAGTTTCCATAGATTTTTCTCATTTGAAATATCCTGCATTTGGCTCCTGACAGCCCAGGTTCAAGACCTGAGCGCTGTGCGACTAGTGAGTTCCTGTTATTTGTCCCAGCTCCTGCCCACTTAGCAGTTCGAAAACATCCAAATGCAAGTAGAAAATAGATAACAGTTTGGTGGGAATGTACTAGTGTTCAGGTCCTTCGGCATATAGTCATGTTGGCCACATGATCAGAGAAAATGTTTTCAGACAGCGCTGGTCTCCTTGTCTGAGAAACGAAGTTGAGTACCGTCCCCTAAAGTCAGACATGACTGGACAGGGGAAATCTTTACCTTTACTGGCATTAGAAATATTTAGGAGCTCAGCTCCTAGATCTTGTTTCCACTAAAGAATAAATGAAATTTTCTTAAGGTTACTAGTTTGTATGTGGACAGCTTTTCTTTTAGCTAGGTTTCTGCAGCTAAACTGGGAAAGGTAGGCAATTGTAAATTCTTTCCTTTAATCTATACATGATGGATAGCAGAGTGATATTCAAATGAAGGGAGAAGAAATGATGCAATGAATGCTTACATGAATGGATAGTGTATCCATCAATTCATTTATCCATAATGTTGGACTTCCCCGTCTTAAAAAAATGGAAAATTTCTAGGCAATCTGTACGATCTGAAGGAGTACCTGAGAAGCACCTCCATTTCAGTACATGGACATTTTTGGAAGCAGTTTTCAAATGAGACTTTGATTTTAATTAATTAATTAATTCAGTTACCTTGAATGAATATGTTATTTTCATTGTGTATTGGTCAAATGAATATATTTTGAAAAAAAGTGAAACTTTTTGTGCATTTACATTTTAGACATATACCTAAACTATTGTAAATATTTGTGTACAATATATAAAGAACTTGCATCACAGCTATAATGCTATTTCTATGTGTTTATTGATGGCTGATTTGTCTAAATGACAAACTCCTGGAATTCTTAGATTTAGCTTGATCTAAGATGCTCATAGTTACCTACTTGAAACTATGGTTGAATGTGTCCATGTGTTATGAGATTATGGAGTTTTCATCTATCTTCTGATTGCTGGCTGGTGTTAATATATGTGCTCTACTGGTCTTCTGCCTGCCTGTCCTACTTAATAATTGTACAATCCTTATACTATGTATTATAGATGACTCCGGTTCTTTTCTTCTTGGCTACTGGGTCTTTTGGTTTACTTAAGATATTTTGGAGGGCTTTAGTTAATTTGTGCACTACAGTGATGCTATTTGGTTGTAATTTGATTGAATGGTTTCTGAGATGTTGGCTTTTTTGCTTTGTGTGCAATACTGATGTATATGGTTGTAATTGTCTGTTTGTTGTTGTTGAGATATTTTTGATATATGATAGTGTTTTTCTTTTCATAGCTTGTGTTGATTGTTCTGAAATAGGTTGAGTGGTCAGGCACCTTTTGATAAAGTTGTATGGTATCTCTTTTATTAGAAGATGTTGTATAGGGATTCTGTTTCCTTTTTCTGATGTTCTTGGTTGCTGCAGTATGAATGTACTCATATGAATAATGTCCTTATACAGTTCCTCTTGTGAGAGACTGGCTTGTTATTTTGTAATGGAGCACTTGGTTAGTGTAGAATAGATTGTTTTATGATAGATTTACACTTCTAATTTGCTGTCAGTTCCTCTGCTGAGGATATCCAGGAAGAGTAATATGTTGCTTTCTTTTTCCCATGTTAATATTATTAACATAATAATATTGAGGATGAAATTGATTGTGTCTTTTCTAATTGTACCTTTTTCATTATAACAAAGGTGTCACCTGCATACCAGATCCATACTTTTGGTTGTATGTATGGGAGGGCTGTAGTTTCTAGACACTGCATTAGTCTCTGCTATTTAGACTACTATGAGTCATGAGAGTAGTCATTCCATGAGTGTTCTGGTTTGTTGCTGTATTTGTCCATTAAGTAGGTAGTGAAGCAAGGGTTGATGAATTTCAGCTTCTTCTATTTTTAGGTCTTTGATTTTGTGGCAGCACCATAATGTTGAATTGATAGAACATTCACTCCATTCTGTGAGATATCCAAGCTTTTTTGTAAGTTCTTTGGCTGTGTTGTATGTTGAGTCTCTGGCAATAATACAATTGGATGAGAATGTATGTTGGGCTTGTATAGTTTGGAAGACTGGGAGGATACATCCAGAAAGATTAATGCAATCTGTTTGTACTATGTTATGGAAAATATTCAATTATATTTAAAGTTACTCTTACATTATCTTTTAGTTGTCTTTTAGGTAAGAAAAAACACTGGACTTCATGTATATAATCCTGTAAAATGTTTTAAAGTCTTTCAACTGAAATAGAAGTGAAGAGTTTGTAATAACTATTAAGGAGGGAAATTGTTTTTTCCTTATTTTCCTCCAAATTGTTAATAGTGCGTCTCTAATTAAATGTCTATGGAAATATTTTTGACTGGTTTTCCCTACGTCCCATAGAAAGGCGTGCCACCCCCTTTGTAAATCATGGCCTTCTAGAAATAGTATTCTTTTATTGGTTAAATTCACCCAATCCTTCAACCAAACTAATGAGGTGGCCATATGGTATAACTCCCAGTTTGGAAATGCTAACCCTCCCCTGCTCTTCATATCCTGCATTGCTTTTACATTTATTCTGGGTTTTTTCCCTTGCCAAATAAATTTCAGGGTTGTTCTATTGAGTTCTTCAAAAAACTTTTTATGTAATTTAATTGGGATCGTTTGGAATAGGTACAAGAATTTAGGGAGAATGTTCATTTTAATAGTAGCAATTCGGCCTAGTAATGAAATTTGAAGTTTCCCCCACGATTCTAAATCTTTCTTTACCTGGTGTATCAGTTTATCATAATTGTTTTCTTTAAGTGTCTTACAGTGTGGGGTTAGCCAAATTCCTAAGTATTTCACTTTCTTTGTCACTTGTATATGCATTATTTCTTCTAGTTCTATTTTCTGTTTTTCTGTTAGGTTTTTGGTCATTAATTTGGTGTTGTTTTTTTTGTTTATTTTAAGTCCCGCTACTGCTCCAAATTTCTCTAATTCACTCATCAATTTTGGTCCCCTGTCTTTTGGTTCTTCAAGGAAGAAAATCATGTCGTCCGCAAACGCTTGCAATTTATATTCCTCTTTCTTAACTGTTAATCCCTTTATATCTGAATTCCGCCTAATTCGTGTTAATAATGTCTCTAATGCTAATATGAAGAGCAGGGGAGAAAGTGGGCAACCCTGTCTCACTCCTTTTTCTATCTTTATTGGGCGGGTGCATTCCCCATTCACTATTATATTAGCTTATTGTGTATCATATATAGTTGTTATAATATTTTCAAATTTGGTACCCAGATTCAAATTATAATTTTTTTGAATTAAAAATTGCCAATTCAAATTATCGAAAGCTTTTTCTGCATCTAAGAACATGAATGCTACTTGTCTCTCTGGGTGGGCTTCATAAAATTCTAGTACGTCTAATACTATTCTTAGATTATTCTTTATTTGCCTAGTTGGAAGGAATCTGCTTTGATCTTCATGTATATACAAGTTTAGCAATCTTTTTAATCTGTTTGCTATAATTGAAGTGAATATTTTATAATCAGTATTTAGGAGTGAAATCGGCCTGTAATTGTTTATATATCTGGGATCTGTATCCTCCTTCGGGATCAGCGAAATCAGTGCCCCCCTCCATGAGTCCGGCATCCTGGCTGCTAGTAAAATGTCATTAAAAACTTCCACCATAAGTGGTCCGATTTGATCTGCTATTGCCTTGTACAGCTCCCCTGGGATCCCGTCTGGGCCCGGGGTTTTATTATTTTTCTGGCTCTCTATTGCTGATTTCAATTCCGATTCAGTAATGTCTTTATTTAATAGTTCAGCCATTTCTTCCCCAATTGCCTTATCCTTAACTTCATCTAGATAATTCCTTATTCTATCTTCACTGTATAAATCTTCAAAGTATTTATGAATAATTTCTTTTTTCTGTTCTATTTCCTGGTATGTATCTCCTTTGCTATCTATTAACTGGTATATCAATCTCTTCTCTTTCTTTTTTTTCAATTTATAAGATAGCCATCTTCCTGGCTTGTTGGCATGTTCAAAATAGATTTGTCTGGTTAAGTTCAAATTCATAGTCATTTTCTCTTGATCAATTAAATTCAGTTTGTGTTTGACTATACTTATCTGATTTTGCAGTTTGGATTCTTTTGGGTTATTTTGTAGAAGGGTTTCTAGCTCCTTAATTCTTTGTTGTAATTTGTTTTGTTGGGAATATTTTTCCTTGTTTCTCTTGGCATTATAAGAGATTGTTGTGCCTCTTATAACCGCCTTCATCGTATCCCAGACATTTTGTTTCGTAGTTTCTCCATTATCATTTTCTTTAATAAAAAAATTCAATTCCTCCTTTAATTTATTAATGTATTCTTTCTCTCTTATTAATTGAGTGTTTAAGGTCCATCTTTTCTTTGGTTTTGCCCTGCCCTTCCATATTACCTGTATTGGATTATGGTCTGCCCATTCATTAGGCAAAATTTCCACTTCTTTTGTCTCGTTTGCTATCTCCCCACTCATCCATGCCATATCAATCCGTGTCCATGTTTGGTGGGGATTTGAATAAAATGTAAATTGTCTTTTTTCAGGATGTAATCTTCTCCATATATCTGTCAGGTTTAGTTCTTTCATCATTTCCCTACAAATCTTGGGGAACATTATACAAAAGTACCAGTATGGATTTCAACAATGGAGGCAATGATTCACCCAAACAATTTGGAGCTTACCAAAATGATTAAATACAAAGACTTATTAGACCCACAAGGAAATTTGAAACCGAGGCTGGATCTTCAAGAGCAAGGACATAAAATTGATCAATGGGTTTACCTTCAGATTCAAAGCAGATATAAACAAGACAAAAAAGAATTCGGAATTAATAACAAACTGCAACAGTTAGATAAAATTTTATTAGGATCAAATAAAAAAAACATAACAAAATTTTATAACTACTTATTAGAAACAGAACTAGAAGAAGAAATCGTAAAAGGAAATATGATTGCTTGGAGTAAGAACGTAGGGCGCACATTAGCGGAATGGGAGAAAGTTTGGGGCAGAAACAATAAGATTACCAAATCGGCAGCATACAAGGAAAATCTTTATAAAATGTTTTATAGATGGCATCTCCCCCCTTCGAGGTTAGCGAAGATGCACCCCAACATGAGTCCGCATTGCTGGAAGTGTAGGAAAAAAGAAGGAACCTTTTTCCATATGTGGTGGTCTTGTGCAGAAACCCAAAAGTATTGGAAGAAAATCAAAACTTGGTTGGAAGAAATCACCAAAGAGCAGATCGAATACAAACCAGAGTCCTTCCTACTAGGGATTTTTGATAAGCAAATTTCCAAAAAAACCAAATACATAACAATACACATTTTAACAGCGGCCAGATTAGCCTTCGCTCAACACTGGAAACAACATCAAATTCCATCAGAAGAAATGATTATTGAAAAAAATCTCAAAATGCGCAGAAATGGATAAATTGACTTTGGCGCTAAAAAACAAAGACACTTCACTATACTATGATAGCTGGAATTGTTGGTATAATTGGATTGACCAAAGATAAATAATATATTAGAAGGCATAAAAGAAAAGTATCAATACATAATAACGAGGTAACGATATAAGTTAAAAAACAGGTGTGGTTATATGACACAAGTTAAGGTGATGAAAACAAAAGAAGATCTTGCAAACTGTTAAAATAAGAATACTTTTAATCCTGTAACCTCTTTCTTTCTTTCTTTTCTCAAAATTCTTTCCCTCTCTTCCTCTTCTCTCTTCTTTCTTTTTTTCTTTCTTTCTTTTGCTTATTTGTGTATGTATTGTGACTGGTTTTAATTGTAAAAATTTAATAAACTATATTAAAAAAAAGGAGGGAAATTGGCCTATAATTCTTCACAGAAGTTAAATCCAGTCCATCTTTAGGTATTAAAGAAATGTAGGCATCCTTCCAAGAGTCCAGCATAGAATTCACTTCTAAAATATAATTCATTAAGTTTTTTCATTGGAAGAAGTAGTTGATCTACAAAAATGTTGTAAAATCCACTTAGTAGGCTATCTGGTCCCAGGGCTTTTTGTGTTTTACTTCTTTTCATTGATTCTATTATTTCAAAGGTTGTTATTGGACTGTTCAAAATTTGCTTGTAGTTTTCTGATGGTTTAGGAAGATTTTTACTTGATATATTATCCTCCATACTGACCAAAGATATTTCTTTTATATTAATAATGTGAAAAGAATATTTGGAATGTTTTTATTATCCATGTAAATCTTACTCCTGTCTTGAAGCTTATCATCTTTTCTGTCTATTTTCAACAGATTTGTTAATTTAATTTTAGTTGATTAAGTGTGTTAGAATCTTCTGGTGAATTCTGGCGTTCTCTCTCCTTCAATTTCTTGTAGCATATTTTGCATTTTTTTCATCCATCTTCCTCTTAATTATTGTATTATATTGCAAAAAATATCTTTGTACCACAGTCTTACAAACTGTTGTCAAATTGATTCCCTTACCTAAATTACTGTTTAAGTAGTCTTGAATCTTTCACATTCTTTAACAATCTGTTGCTTGTGCAAAACAGACTCATTTAATCTCCATTTCAAAGGCATGGGAGTCAGGGTCAGCATCAAGGCAACCTGAGAGCTCCAAGGGGGAAGAGGGAGTGGAGCTGGCAGATAGATAGATAGAGAGAGAGAGAGAGAGAGAGAGAGAGAGAGAGAGAGAGATGGAGCCTGGGCCATCCAACAGCCCTCAAAATAGAGAGTCAATAGCCCCCAGGTCTGGATGTGGCTGATGAGGAAGAGGAGGAACAGCTGGGTCTAGTGCCTGATACGCAGATGTGCAGAAGGGAGAGAAGAGCAGTGGAAATCTGTGGGCCAATCCTTGGCAAGGAAGAGCCACTGCTGCTAGCGAAGCCTCATCCTAGTTCTGGGGATAAAAGGCAGGAGACAAAGATGAATAGATGTGGCAGACAACTATTCATCTTCTGAACTTAGCCTGCGGTGAGAGATAAACTTTTTGCCAGGGCTGCCAGCATGCCTAATAAAGGAATCTTTGAGTTAACTTCAGAGAATTTGTAGCATTTGAGGAACTGGGTCAGAACAAAAGCTTTCAAAAGAATAATAATTTTAGTTGTTTTGTGAAGTAGATTTTTTTTGTAGCCCAAATCATATTAATGCTAGAAAAGGATTTGTGTCTCCCCGAAAAGAAAGTCTTTTGTTAGTCCATTTTTACACCTCTAAACATCAATCAAACCTTAAATATCAGCCAGCTTGAAAAAAGTATGAGGCAGTTTCCCTTGTGTTTCTTTAATTCCATTATCAGCTGATTTGTCAAGTTGTGGGGTTACTATCCCATTGTAGCCTCTAATTCCACACCAGAACTGAAAAGAGTAGGAGAATAAGTATTTGGACAAAAAATTAAATTTTGGCTTTTTTTTTTTTTTTTTTTGGTATGGGATGTATAATCTCACCATAATAGATTTTATTCCCTGTCAGTCTCTTTGATATGAGTTTCTTTCAAACATATTACATTATATTCACTTGTTTCAAATAGTGAAATACTTTTTTCTTGTTTGTGAGGAATTTGCCCCATTAATATTCCATGTCAGAATCTTGCAATCCATCTGTAATGAAGATGAAGTTCTAGGGATTCCAGCTATGGCTGCCATCTTTACAGCCTGTCCTTGATAGCTTCAGACCTCTTTTTATCTTTTTCTTTCAGACTTAATTCTTGTGGTAGTTGATCTTTATCTTTTAAAAAATAATTCTGATCCATATTTTTCCAAAAAATATTGTGTTTTAAGGACTGAATTTAGTCTATACTGTTGATTTCTGAAGGTAAATATATCTCTTCCAGCTTATCACAGTGAAATTTTGTTTTAGATCTTTCAGGAAGAAATATTCGTTATGTTTCCTTTATATTGTAATTGTAATTTTTCTGAACATTTGCACCTCTTTTCCAGAAATGTTAAATCTTTGATAGCAACAGCAATAGCACTAATATACTGCTTCACAGTGCTTTATAGCCCTGTGGCTATAAACCCTGAGGTTTACAGAGTCAGCAGATTGCCCCAACAAACTGAGTCCTCATTTTATTGACCTCGGAAAGATGGAGCCTGGTGATATTTGAACTGCCAAATTGCAGGCAGCTGGCAGTCAGCAGAATTAGCTGAAGTACTTCATTCTAACCACTGCGCCACCATGGTAATGATGGTAATGTTTCTGAATTACTTGCTGTTTAATAGATTTTCTTATAAATTGAATCATAACATCTCTTGACAATTGTCTTGTGGCATATGCTGTAAATTTTGTCTATTTTTTTTAGAGAAGTCTACTTTTTCATTATTAAACCATTTAATCATTTCGGTTACAATTACATATTTAAATTGTGAATTTACTGAGAGATGCCCCAAGCTGCAGAAATATTTCCTTCTGTTTCCAATCCAATAATAATACATTTGAGGTAAGAAGATCTAACCTTGTGTCTGTCTTATCTAATTCAATCTGTATATTTTAACAGCATTAGTTTGTTTTAATGATAATTACTAATCATTAAAACTTTTAATCAGATTTTTCATTCATCTCTTGTAATATATCATGGAACGTAAAAATCTTTTTCTCAAATGCTTCCATAAGGAGTTTGGCACTGGGCTCCTCCAAGTCATGTTTTAATTCCTTCAACTCCTTTTTAGGAGGCATTTTTATAAATACCCTCTCTTACAATTAATTGCTGGCAGCTGAAAAGCAGGCAAGAATACACAGTTCCCTTTTCAAGATCAGATAAAGAATTAGAGCATAACTAAGAGCATAACTAAGCAGCTAGAAGGGGAAATAATGTTGATATACAAACTCAGAGAAGGGGGGAAAAGGTATTACTAAGCTTTTAACATAGAAATCTGAAAATTATATGTAGAGTACGGTAGAAATAGAGTAAAGGCATAAAATCTTTTCAGCTTAATAATATGAACAGTCTTTTGGTGAAAGTTCAATATAATTAAATCAATAATTCATTTTCTCAGTAATCTTAAAACAACAACAACCTTGTTGCCATTTGCCTCTTCCCTATGGAATGATTAATTATTTCAACATACTCCTCCTGTGTTATTCTAATTAAATCAATTAGAGTCCATGAGGAAGGAAGGCATCAGAATTCCAGCACACAGCCAGCAATTAACATGAAATAAATAAATAAAAGAAAAAACCTTTGCAAAGTTCTGAAGTTAAAACAGAGATGTCTTTGAAAACAAGATGTCACTCCTCTCCTTTGGCATAACTAAGAAAAACTTCACTGAATATTCATCCCCCCCACCTCCCCGGCCAAGGAATGCTGTCCAAGAAGCTTCAGGTGATTCCATGTCACTCCTTTTCTAATCCAGAAGTGAAATAGCTGCTCCTAGCTATCAAAGCAGCAAAGCAAAACGAAGATATGTGCTGCTAGTTCAGACACTATATTGGGCAGAGTCAAGCATTTGACAACTTCAACTTGGCCTTTATGTTTAAAGTAGAGGAAAAGGTGGACTTTGGACTGGGCTTTATGTGGGATCTGAAGTCGATCTATACACTCCAGAAAGCTTGGATATAGTGAATGGAGATTTTATAAAACTATGCGAAATCCACAAGGGAACAAGACGGTGGGGTCCTTTATGCCCTTCATTATTAATTCTAGTGTTGGAACTGTTAAATAGAGACATTAAGCAAGGTAACAGAACAAAAGGACTACAAATTAAAGTACATAATTACAAAGTACATGCATTCATCGATGATTTGGAATTTATTGTGCAAGATCCACTAGAGAACATTTGACATGAGTGTTAAATTTGCAGTGTCATGTTGCACTCATGTGACGTATGGTGACTTTTTCCCCTTTGTGGAGGTGGGATAGGCATGACCTGCATGTGATGCATCCAGCCTGTGGCTGCCAGTCTAACACCACAGTGTTATGAGGAAGATCAAAATTTTTGAAGAAATGTGTTTAAAAATAAATTAAAGACAACAACACTGATTTAAGAATTTAAATGTGGAACATCAGAAGAAATTGGAACTTAAAACTGGTTTTAAAATTGTGAAAAAGGTGTCAACCTGCAAAACTGAAACCTAAGATGTACTACAGTATTTGAGGGTGACTCTTACTGAGGAAAATTCTAAGATTTACAAAAATAATTATGATAAAATATGGAAGGAGATAAAATTGGAATTAAATAGATGCCAAAAAATAGATTTGTCATTAATGGGAAGAGTTTCAGTAATTAAAATGAATGTACTATTTAGAATGTACTTTATTTCAGAATATACTGATATTGATTATTTCTCTTTCAAACAGTGGCAGAAAGATATATTTAAATTAATTTGGCAAAATAAAAAACCAAAAATTAAAAATAAGATGCTACAAGATTCTAAAGATAAAGAAAGCCTGGGTTTGCCAGATTTTAGATTATATTACAATGTTTATTGTCTGGTATGGTTAAAAATTTAGTTAACTAATAAATTCAAGGCTGTTAGACCTTGGATCGGACATGTATGGTGGAAGTATGAAAGAAGATTAGCTGATAAAGTGCTACTTTCAATATCACTTCATATAACACAACATAGATGATATTAGAATGCAAATGGATGACATATCGAGACATTGATATTTGAAAAAGAGGGATTCAGAATAAAGGCAAGAGAAAAATTAGTAAGTGAAGAATTTGCTTGTGATTGGTTTAATTATTATAGAATTTTTGACAGATTTGAACTTCATTAAAATAGTTGTTTTCACAGGAACTAAATCTGAAATGGACATTATGTTCTGTAGATGACCACTTGATTTATAAAATATATAAAATGTTACTTAAGATGAATCTGGAAGATGAATACATTAAAGATATGATAAAATGGGCAAAAAATTGGATATATTATAATGCTAGATAGATGGGAGAATGCATCGACATTAAATTAAAGTTTGAAATATTTTTTTTATAAAGTGATGTATCATTGGTATTTGACTCCAGATAGACTAGCGAAAATGTATAAAGGGATTTCTAATAAGTGCTGGAAATGTCAAAATCCAGGTTCATTATATCATATGTGGTCAGGGGTGGGATTGTACCTGGTCAGAACCAGTTCTATAGAACCAGTTGTTATGATTCTGCACAGTTCGGAAAACTGGCAAATCATGTCACTGACTGGCTCCATCCCTTCCTGCCCACTCCTTACCTGGCCTGTGTGCCATCCAACTTGCCTGCCTTGTGCCTTCACCTAATTTTTGGTAAGCTATTTTTCCCTCCCCCCCCACTCCATCATCAGCTGTTCCAGGAGATTTAGATTAGCCAGAAAGCAGGAAATCATTGTATTTCTTGCTTTCTAGCTAATTTAAAAGCAGAGCTGAACCTTTCTTAGGACTAAAGCCTCTATTTAAAAAAAAAATCATTATTTACATGTATGCAGTGTTGTGAGTTTGCTTGCAAGCAAATTTTATGTGACAGACTCAGGCAATAGATTTCAAAAAGGTAGATCTATGAGTGAATCTGATTCTGCAAGCAGCTCAATCTTCCTGCCTGCTTTGCCTGATTTTGGATAAAAATTACTTTTTATATAAAAAATTCATTAATATACGTGGTGTGTTATAAGTTAATTATTTGAGTTTGCTTGCAGGAAAATTTTATATGACAGACTCAGGCAATAGATTGCAGAAAGATAGATCTCTGAGGGAATCTGATTTTGTGAGCAACTCAATCCGCCTGCCTGCTTTGCCTGCTTTGTGGTAAAAGTTGCTCTTTTTTATAAAAAATTCAATATTTACATAAATATTTGCAATATTTACCTACAAGCCACGCCCAGCCAGTCACATGATCACCAAGCCACGCCCAGCCAGCAAGCCACACCCACTCAGTCACATGACCACCAAGCCACACCCACAAATTAGGCCATGCCCACAGAACTGGTTTTTAAGAAATTTGAATCCCACCTCTGTATGTGGTTATCTTGCAAATATGTGAAAACATACTGGATAGACATAACAATGACAATGCAGAAAATATTTAACATACAAATCTTAATGAAACTTGAAGCTTTTCTTTTGAATAAGATGGACAAACCAATTGAAAAAACAATTTGGGAGTCTGATTCCTTCACATGGCGACAATTGCGAGGATTGTACTTGCCAAACACTGGAAGAAAAGGGGATGCCGACTGTTGAAGAATAGATTTCGAAATTGACTGAATTAGTAGCAATGGTGAAATTAATTGTTTTGATTAGAGATAATGAATTAGATAGCTTTGTAAGAGACTGGAAACCGTTTATGGACTTTCTTTTTTTTTTTAAAACAAATTTTATTGATTTTTTGAAGACAAAACAAAACACAGGACATAAAAGCATAAAACCTCCTTTCTAAAAATTACTTATAAGTTTTAACAAGGCAAATAAAACATTATTTTTTAAGGCATAGTTCCACATTATCACATTTCCATTTAAGCACATATATATCTTTTCCAAATTTCTCATTATTTCTCCCTTCACTTTTATTCAGTTATATTTCTTTCTATCAAGGTTTTATTAATTCTCAATCGAATATAAACATTTATACAGCATAGTTCCAAATTATCACATTTCCATTTAAACATCTATATATCTTTTCCAAATTTCTCATTATTTCTCCCTTTACTTTTGTTCAATTATATTTCTTTCTATCAAGGTTTTATTAATTCTCAATCAAACATAAACACACAAAATACAAACCATAAAACAGGACATAAAAAGATAAACATCCTCCTTAATTATCATTTTGTACATGTCTTTTCCAAATTTCTCTCCCTTTTCACTCTCTTAATTATATTTTATTTATTTCATCTTATTTCAAAATCATTATGCTTGTATCTTTTGTCCATTCTTTTCCAATCGTCTGTCTCTTCTCTTTAGCAAAGAATTTCCCCTGTAATCACTTTTAAAGTGTGACGCCTTTCTATCTTTCCCCTAAAGTAACACTTAAAATAATACATCATTTCCATCCTGATTCTGCTTAGTACATTCTACATGTTGCATTTTAAAATAAAAGAATAATAAACTTATAATATAGTTAAGTATATAATTTCCATTCTAGTTCTAATTCTAATTAATACATTATTTTAAAATAAGAAAATGAAATAGTAAATTTATAATAACATTAAAACAATAATGAATTAAACTATAACTAAGCATTAATCATTTTACACATTCTCTTTAATATTTTATTAAATATTGAGATCTATCATTATTAAACATTTTAATATTTTGTTAAATCTTATAATATTCCAATAGACTATTTCAAATGCAAATACTACAATACTATCTTATGTACTCTTGCAGAATCTTTCTTTAATTATACACTATCCTTTATCCTTTATCTAAAAAAAATCTGCTTTTTGGCATCTTGTTTCAGACCGTGGCTTTTCTTCCCTTTTTCCCTCCCTTTCTTCTCCAGTCTGGTCTTTTTGCCCCCCCTCCTCCTAACCTCCACCTTTTTAACTTCCTCTCTCTGTTGTAATTCTCTTTTCAATTGCTTTCTAACATTGTACCTTTTTTTCACCTTATTTTTCTTTTTCTTGGTTGTTTTATTGAATCTTAAATTCTCATTTTTCCTTCCTCTCTTCCTATTTTCTTTCTTAATTGAACTTTTTTGTCCATTAAAAATGGCTTCTTCCTTTTCTTCTTCTTCTTCTTCCTCAAGTATTTGCTGGTACATAGAAACCGCCATTTCTAAAAAGTGGAAGACAGCTCCCAAAGAATCCTTGCCTTTTAATTTTTCATATTCCATTTTTAATTCATCCACAGATAGTGCCATTGTAAATTTTTAAGAACAACCCAGATGTTTTTAGTCTTAAAGTAATTTCCAAATGTCAAAGTTATCAAACAATCCAAACAGCCAGAAATTATTTCCTCTTCTTCTCTTTGCAATCTTTTCCTCCTGGGGCAAAATCCCAAATATATTTTAAAGCCATATTGTAATTAGTTGCTGGTCTTATAATCTTCAAGGCTTCTCCTCCAACAAATTTTTAAAGATTTTTTTTAGTCCTCTCCTTCCCACTTATAACAAAGAGCTTATTTTTACCTTAAAGAAGCAGGTTTTTCTGTGCTCATTTGCTTTCTCCGTAAAGAAGGGGAGTGAACTTTCCTTCAGCACTTTCACCGCTGTAACAACTTCTTTTGGAAACAAATGTATCAATCCAAAAGTCAGGTTTCCAGGGTGTTTTAAAAGTAACTTAATGTCCCGGTTCAGCCAAGAAAACTTCTTCTGGTTCTTCCTCCTGCACAGTCTTATCCGGATGAAGATTCCTTTGTGGCTGCCATTTCTGACAGCCGCTCCACCGCCTCAGGAAAAAGGAGTCTAGCCAGCTGGGGAAAGGGGGTGTGATATCCCCAGACCCCTGCCCGGATCTCCTCTATCTTCCGCTGCCCCTTCGGGGTAGCGACAACCCCCAAATCCAGTTGGATCGGGGGTACCTCAGCAGCGAGCGCAGCAGGGACCCGCAGAGAAGCGGATTCCTGCCGCCGCCGAAGCCTTACAACCAGAAGTCCGTTTATGGACTTTCTACACATTCAGTACAACAACAGATGGTTAACAGGGATTTAAAGATCAGTATGTTTAACTTAATTTGTTACTGCTTTCTTTTCTTCTTTTATGTGTGTGTATGTGTGTGTGTGTAAAAGGGAAAGAGAATGTACTGTTTTTTCTTTCTTTTTTACAGCACCCAGACAGGATGGATTTTATATGTTAAATGTTAAATTTATTTGGTATTTGGATCACCTTTTTCTCTTTTTTTGTACATTATTTTTTGTTGCTGTTGTTAGTGCTGAATGTATGCTTTTGTTTTGTTTTTGTATTTTACCCTTTAGAAAACAACAACAATAATATAATCAGCAGCAGCAGCAGCATGGGAGGATGAATCCACAGCTTTTCATCTGTGCTGTTCTTTTCTGCTTTTATATTTCTTGGTTAGGTTATTGAGAGATTGCTTAATCAAGTTGTCTAATTTTGGTATTAGGTTGGAGTTTATTGAGAAGTGGGTTTCTTTTTTGTCCAACAATTCTTTGACTACAGTACTACTTTTTATACTATATCTTATAATCAAGTTAAGCTGATGTTTTAGTGAGCTCTGGAACACAGTTGGAAAAGAAGTAAATCATAATTAAACATATTGGATATTTTAATTTTTGCTCTGGATAGAATCTATTTTGCTCTGTTCTTGTGTCGTGACTATGCAACACACACGTTTGAATCGAAGCCACAGTGACCTGAAGGATGGCATTTCTCTTCATCAGAATAAACTCTGTATCATAATAATATGTGCGGTCTATGTAAAAGGCTGAAGGGGAAGATCTACGCATTAACCACGATTCATGTGATTGAGTTCATATGAATAATTATTAAAAACGGTAATCATGGGTAATAAGGGTAATCAGGGTAATGAAGGGTAATGAGGGGAAATTATTATAAATATCGAATCCCAGGAAACTCGGGTTGGATCCTACTTTATTTTGTTTGCTTAGCTATTATCTCAGATTCCTTGCGGAGGAAGGAATAAACAATAAGCTTTTGTGTTATGAAATACTGAAGCGAAGAGTGTCTTATTTTCTCCCTGCATTTGTGCCAAAGAGTAGCTGAGAGGAAAGTTGGATCTCTTACATCCTATATTTCGTTACCTGTGATATTATGGCTGAAGGTACTGCTGTTGACAGAGGTTTTGAGGATGTTTCGGAGATGGATGTGGATAATGCTGTTGGAGGGGCTGGCGTGGTGCCTGAGCAGCCTTCAATTCAGTCGGATGATAATGTGTCTTTGGAAAGTGGACAAACAGATAATGTGAGATGTGAAGAGGATCCTCAGCCTGTGGTACGGCCGAAAATCCAGAAGGAACGGAAAGCGGGATTGGAGTTGAGGGACGATATGAGGAGAAAAGTTTCACAAGGGAAACCTACTTTTATGCCGCTGACCTCCGGGATGTTTGAGAAGTGGAGAGAATGATGATGAATGTAGTACTTCTATGACCAGTTTAAATGCTAGTACGTTGGAACTGCTCTGTGTCAAATATGGTTACTTAAGCATTCGTGACTCTACTCCCCCAACTGTTTGGGAAAGTCCAGGGATTTAGAACGGAAGACACATCTTCAAGTGCCAGAGATAGCAGGGAGATGAGTAGGAGGAGGTTGGAGAGAGCATTTTCTATGGAAGTAGATGAATCATTAGCAGATGTAGTAGGAATATCAGGAACTCAGAGTAAAATCTCTAAACCAGTCCCAGATTCCAGGGTTGAATTTAGGGATGCACAAATGGGGAATAGACAAACAATTCACTCCTGGGGTCCATCAGGCACATCTGGATATTGTCCCCAAAGAATGGTTTGGGATGGTCCTCCTCCTATAAACACTTCCTTTGATGGGAACCCTAATAGGTTAGCATTATTTTTAAGCCAAATTGTGAACCACCTAGAATTAAATTCAAATTGCTATCCTTCTCAATGGTCTATTATAGTTGCGATAACTACAGTGTTAACAGGTGATGCTGCCGATTGGGCTGCAGAGTTGCATAGTGTGCATGCAAAGGAATTGATTGATGTTGGTTTGTTTTTGGATGCACTCAAAGTTCAATTTGAAGATAGGTCAAGGATACATCAATATGAAGAAGCATTAATGTCATTGAAGCAGGATGGGAGGCCTCCTGTGGAGTATGTCAGAGAATTTCGGAAATTAGCAACTAGGTTGCACACCTGTCCAGAAAGACTATTGATTAGAGAATTTAGATCTGGTTTAGATAGAGGATTGAGGCAGGCTTGTCTTTATAGGGGGGTTCCCCAGAAACTGGGGGAATGGTATAAAGCAGTTGTGGAGTTGGATGTGGGACTGAGGGAGTTCTGTCCTATGTTTGGAGGGCCCAAAAGACAACCAATAGGAGCAGTAGCAGCACGGGGTAAGGGGGAGGAGACTAAAAGGATTGGTAGGGGAATGGGGCCTATAAGATGTTTCCTATGCCAAGGTCTGGGACATAGGGCAATAGAGTGTCCATCTATAGAACTAGATAGTAGAAAACAGGTGGCTCGCATTCCTAGCACCACAAGTAGCAATTTACCAGGTGGTATCATGCCCCGTGGTACGAAACAAGGGACAGTTACCTCTGTCCTAACTACCCAAGGTAGTCTCGGGGTTATACGATAGTGGAGATGACAGTCCGGATGAGGATGATTTGGTGAGTAATCCTGTGCGACCATTTGTTATAGCAGTAGTATTGGAAAATCTAAGAAGCAAATTGAGGGGTCAGTATGGAGCATTAATCGACACTGGATATACTAGATGTTTAATTAGTAAAAAAGTGGTCGATGAATTACAGTTAGCAGTGGAAGAACTGCCCAAACCTATGCATTTTGAACAAGTGGATGGTTCATTATTAGGTGGGAGTCCTGCTACAATAATGACAACTCCTATCAAACTAGAGATAGGGAGTCATTGGGAGTCTTTATGATTTATTGTAGTACCACAGATGAGGGAGGCACTAATTTTAGGTCTAGTATGGTTAGATAAATGGAAGCCCACGATATGGTGGGAAGATGGTTTTAGAAAGTTACGAATTGCAGTTGGCCCTATGTCCCCTCCATATGTAAATAATAGGGAAGTTGTAACAGCTATAGACGATTCTGAAGAACTATGTTATCCAGAGGAATATAAAGACCTAGCAGATGTGTAGCGAAAAGGACTGTGAAACATTACCTCCACACAGAACAACTGATTGTGCAATTGATTTAATTCCTGGAGCAAAGTTTCCAAAACCAAGAATGTATGCCATGACTCCAAAAGAGATGGAGGAAATGTGACAATATATAGTTAAAAATTTGGCGCGTGGATTTATTCAACCCGGGAAATCACATATAGCTGCCCGTTTTATTTCGTGAGAAAAAAGATGGTGGATTACGTCTTTGTGTTGATTTCTGTGGGCTCAATGCTATTTGTATAGACAATGTATATCCTTTACCACTGATCAACGATTTGTTAGCAACATTAGCAACTGTCAGGTATTTTACGAAATTGGACTTATGAGAAGCCTACTATCGAGTTCTAATACGAGAGGGGGATCAATGGAAAACTACTTTTAATTGCCCCCTTGGAAGTTTTCAGTTTTAACGTTATGCCATTTGGGTTGCAAGGGGCACCCGCTGTCTTCATGCAACTTATAAATGAAGTATTGCAAGAACATTTATATCGTGGCGTTCTCATATATTTAGATGATATTTTAATTTATACCAAAACAATGGAGGAACATGTGGCCTTATTGAGGAAAGTTCTGAAAAAATTACTTGACGCCAATTTATATGTGAAACTTTTGAAGTGCGAGTTTCACTGTACGTCGTTGGATTATTTGGGGTACAGAATATCCAATAAAGGAATAGAAATGGATCCCAATAAAGTCAGAGCCGTAGTTGATTGGAAAGAGCCAAAAACATGAAAGCAATTACAAAGTTTAGGATTTGTGAACTTTTACCGGCAGTTTATTCCTAAATTCGCACAAATTGCTTTACCACTAACAGAATTGTTAAAAACTAAGCATCAAGCGCCAAAATCCAGACCTAGTCAACCCATTGTATGGTCACAGGAGTGTCAGCGAGCGTTTGACAACCTGAAAGCTTTATTTGCTCAAGAGGCCATTTTAAAACATCCTGATACAACTAAAAGTTTTGTAGTACAAGCTGATGCAAGTGATGTGGCTATGGGCGCTGTCCTCTTACAGTAAAACATTGATGGACAATTACAGCCATGTGCATATACATCACAGAAATTTACAATCACAGAACGCAGGTGGGCTATTTGGGAAAAGGAGGCTTTTGCTGTAAAATGGGCACTTAGTACATGGAGGCAACTATTAGAAGGGTTGAAAGAAAAATTCAAAGTTTGGACAGATCATAAAAATTTACAAGCATTACAGAAACCGAGAAAACCATCCCCTAAAAGTAAGATGGGTTTTGTATTTTAAACGTTTTGATTTCCAGTTGTGATATGTTCCGGGAGGTAAAAACTTCATGGCGGATGCACTATCTAGACTACCTCAATACAATGTGTCTAGAGATGAAGTTATTCAGCCCATGATCTCTGTAGGACCGTCAACCGAACAAATTCAGATGTTGACCACGAAAGAGGTAACCAAAAAGGAATTAGAAGAGGCTACAAAAATGGATGTATGGATAAAAACAAATAATAGTGCCTGTTTACATAAAGATGGGTTGTATTGGAGAGGGGATAAACTATATGTTCCATCAAATTGTAGGAAAAATATATTATCCCAATGTCATGATGTAAGGCAGGCTGGACACTTTGGATTTTTAAAAACACTACATTTGGTAAGGCGGCAGTTTTGGTAGCCACATATGAGATCAGACATTGAACAGTACCTTAAAGAATGCCACATTTGTGCTACTACGAAACCTCAAGTAGGAAAACCTTTAGGACTATTACAAACTGTATCGGTTCCAAACCAGCCGTGGCAAGATATAGCCATGGACTTTATTGTGGAGTTGCCCAGCAGAAACGGATATACAGTAATCTGGACTATTATAGATTTGTTTTCAAAACAAGCTCACTTTATACCATGTAAAGGATTACCTTCGGCAACAAAATTAGCCAACCTGTTTATAAAACATGTATATAGATTACATGGCACACCTAGGAGGATAATTTCAGATAGAGGTGTGCAATTCACAGCACGATTTTGGAGAGCGTTTGTACGCCTTTTAGGATGCTCTCAAGGTCTTAGCTCTGCGTACCATCCCAGCACCAATGGTGCTGCTGAAAGAGCTAATGCGATGATTGAAAGGTATTTGAGATCATATACATCGTATCAACAGCGAGAATGGGCTGATTTACTTCCATTTGCTGAAGTAGCATATAATAATGCTATACATGAAAGCACAGGATATAGCCCATTCCAGGTAGTAAATGGGATAGAATTTGTGCCAATCCCTGATTTACAATGTGATGAACAATAATCCATAAGTGTCCAAATGTGGTCGAAAAAAGTTCAGGATAGTTGGGATAAAGTAAAAGAGACTCTCAATAAAACAGCACTAGAATATAAACAACAAGCAGATAAGAAAAGAGTATAAAGCATTCAAACCTGGAGACCATGTTTACCTATCAACTAAATATATAAAATTACACCTAAATAGTCAAAAATTGGGACCAAAATATATTGGACCTTTCCAAATTATGAAAGTGATAAACCCTGTAACTGTAAAACTTAAATTGCCACCATGGTTACATTGAATACATCCTGTGTTTCATGCTGGTTTACTTAAGCCTGTAGAACACACTGATATACCTCAACTTGAGGAATCTGTAATAGCTAAAGATGTAAGCCATGCTGAAACTGATAAAATTCTAGATTCGCGGATATGTAGAAAAGTGTTACAATACTTAATGAGATGGAAAGGATATCCTGAAACAGAGGCAACTTGGGTGAAAGTAGCAGATGTGTGTGCAAATAGACTGATAAGGCAAAACCAAATATCCTGATAAACCTGGACCACAAGTAGACATAATTAGTGATATAATGTATATTGTTTTATAGACTGGTTCCTGGCAGAGGGGGACGTATGTCGCGACTACGCAACACACACGTTTGAATCGAAGCCACAGCGACCTGAAGGATGGCATTCCTCTTCATCAGAATAAACTCTATCATAATATGCGCGGTCTATGTAAAAGGCTGAAGGGGAAGATCTACGCATTAACCACGATTCATGAGTTCATATGAATAATTATTAAAAATGGTAATCATGGGTAATAAGGGTAATCAGGGTAATGAAGGGTAATGAGGGGAAATTATTATAAATATCGAATCCCAGGAAACTCGGGTTAGATCCAACTTTATTTTGTTTGCTTAGCTATTATCTCGGACTCCTTGCGGAAGAAGGAATAAACAATAAGCTTTTGTGTTGCGACATACTGAAACGAAGAGTGTCTTATTTTCTCCCTGCATTTGTGCCAAAGAGTAGCTGAGATCTTGTTTTTTAATATATTTTTTTCATAGCATTGTTAAACCTTTGGAGGTTATGTTTTCTCTGTAAATAAGTAAAAGTGAACTGAGGGCACAGTATTCTGATTGCTCACCCATGGTGAAGTTTACTACTAGGAATAGCCTTACACAAATTATAATTTTGTAAGGCTTTCTGACAACCTACATAATAAAACACTTATGAAGGAGAGCAAGGTTAAAACAGTTTTAATTCTCCATTTATGTAATCTTATCTTTACATAATTCTGAATCCTGAAAAAGTCACAAATAGGTGGACCCACAAATCTTAAGAGGCCAATTTCATGGAAGAATAATCCACCTAAATAGAATTGATGTGCTAGAGTTGTATTTGAGAGTACAACCAGAAATTTTTCCCATGGAAGAGTAATATCAATTGTGTTTAGTCACTCACTCACTCACTCACTCAGAGAGAGGAGAGAGAGAGAGGGAGAGAGAGAGGGGGGGGAGAGAGAGAATGTTAGAACTGGTTGCAAGTGCTTTTATACTTGATTAAGCTGAAAGAGAGCACACAAGATAAATCCAATAAACATAGGGGAATTTTAAAGGACATAGAAATAGAGAGTATTGCTAGATGAAATTTCAATGACAGTGCTTTGGACTGAAATAAACACAGCTTACTTTCAGCCTCAAATAATACATTCTTCCTAGAATAATCTTTCATTCCTCATAACTCCAGACCTAATTAGCCAAATTTTAATCATGTCTGGAATTATAGATAGGCAGAGTATCGAAGCTTTGTTCAAAATTCCTTAATATCCCACCCCCCCACCTCAGCTTTCTAGACAACAATGAGCCTCTTTGAACTAGCTGTCAGATCCCACCTAAGTAATGCAAGGAAGTGTTCCTTTGGGGCAGGCATGCTAACAGGATCCTGCAAGCTGGCTCCCAAAGCAACAGGCTATGCTTGCTAATGAGAGACAGTTCTATAGCATAGCTCTTTGTCTGGGGTTTCTGTTACATCTAATAACTGCATTCCTTCTTGGAGAGTTTGGGTGGAGGAGTATGGCCACATATCTATTTCATTTAGACTTGACAATGGCAACAATACCACTCACAAAAACCAACCAATGTATTCCATAATTGAACCATGTGCAATTTTAAATAACAATAGCTAGTAAAATTTCAATACAAATTAGTAGCAATGGTGATGTAAATCATAATAGTTAAGAGTTCTGCCTGATGAGCTACTTGTGCAAACCTGTAGTTTACAAGCTATTTCATTCAAAATAAATACCAAGTTAGTTTTAGACCAAATTTGGAGTTTTTATTTCTACTTTCTCTCATAATTCTCATGCAATTGGATATTAAAATAGCCTATACTCATTCTTTGAAAACCAAAACGGCAACAATGCATTCCCATCTATTTAATGGCCCAAATAGAATCTGATCTGAAAAGGAGCCTTTGAATAATGATATATAAGTAGTGTGCCAATGTAAATCAACCCATTTCTGAGCTCTTAGCCAATGTCAGTTTATCCTTTTGGTTTGCTGCAATTTCCTTAACATATCTACCCTGGAAATGGATACCTCTCAGTCACCTACTATTGATAGTACCATGAATGTCCACTTACTCAACTCACATTTGTCTTTTTACTTATAGGCAGTTGACAGGCAGAACTTCACTTTTTTCACTCAGCCTTCAAGTCTACATATAAAAGGAAGGCTTGATTTAAACTAAAAGTCTGCAGAAAACCATGGTGAATTCTATACTTTGCTTGCAAGGTAATCCAGGGTCCATTCCCATGAACAGCACTCAGTTGACAAATGATTTACAGCATACTTTCAAATCAGATGTAAAGCAAATACTCTTAGAAGCTTCCATAAAACTATGTTTAAAATCAATAGTCTGACTAGTTCTGGGATTAATAACTGACCTAAGTTTAGTAGCCGGAAGCTAGTTCAGAAAATTTAAATGGGGGAATCCTACTTCTCTGCAAACTCATTTAGAAGCGAACTACAATATTTAAAGCAAGTTCAGACAACATGGTAGCTCGAAAGATTGCAGCATTTTCAAAGATAACTCAGTCTTCCTCATTTCAAAAATTCTTAATATTTCTGTCAGAGAATTGCTCTTCTGAACAGGTCTAAAAATTCTAAACACTTAATCACGAATAGATCTCAGTTATAAGAATGTTTTTGGGTTGTAAGATTTGAGCTGCCTGTTACCAGGGAAATTATTTAGTAAATCTTTTCCAGCCTTTGTAGATGTGTTGTAACCAGGGGTGACCTGCTGGGGGTTCACAGGGCTTCGGGAGATCCTCTAGCTAAGATTCTGCACAGTTCAGAGAACCCCCAAATCCCACCCTGTCCCACCCTTCCCAGGAATCCCCGCACAGCCTGATTTGGATGCAGGTAAGTGCAAGGTGCATATGGAGGCTTGGGGAGGGCAAAAAATGGGCCTCCTGGAAGTTCACAAGGCTGGAAATGAACCTATTTCCGGCTTCCACAGAGCCTCCGGAGCCCGGAGAGGCTGTTTTTGCCCTCCCAGAGGCTCAAGGAAAGCCTCCAGAGTCTGGGGAAGGCAAAAACACCCCCACACACAGTGGTGCAGGAGGCTGACTAGGCCAAACTCACCATGGCCATGCCCACCCAGAAATCGTGCAGAGAATCCGTTGCTAAAATTTTTGAAGCCCCCTGGTTGGAACTAAACTCCCAGAAAACACAGCTGGAATGAGAAATGTGAAGTGTCACAGGTTGGGGAAGTACAGTTTAGGATTTTTAATATTAAAATGTTGTGTTGCAAATTTCCTATGGATTGAGCATAATAATGCATCTATGCAATCAAGAAACAGTGAAAAATAATTTTCCACATCAGAATTTTATGAACATTTTGGAATCTCTTATTTTACAAATTTTTATAAGTTTTTACAAATGGGCAGGTTGAACATAATTGTTCAACTATTCCGTATCTTTCTTTCTTTCTTTTTGAAAATTTTGAACTGCAAAATATTTGGCAAGCACTTTTCTCTTCCCAGGCCCATCACCTCTCCTTCAAAAAGTGTTACTAACTGAAATTACTCCTCCATGTTAGACTAGAAACAATACAATGGGCATCACAAAAATCAGAAAAGTTTGATACAACTTTTAAATATCCATTCTAAGAGTGGAGTTTATCTTTCAGTGACTGGAAAGTTTTGGATTAATTTTAACAGTAGCCTTCTCCCTTCAAATGGTATACAAATCTTGTTTAGATTTTTTTTAGAAGATCTGAAATAATAAAGATGAAGAGTAACCATTTATTTATTGAGAAAGTTCAGTTTAAGTGATCTACTCAATTACGTAACTCTTGTATGGAAGAATGCAAAAAAATGAAATGACAAAAATGAGATTTATTTATATGGTGGGATTTTTTGACAATGCATGTATTTTTATATTTATATCATTGCCTTCTTAACATATTAGTTGAGTTCCATTGAGAAACCAAACGAGAATAAGTTATTTTATTTTTTCTTTGGTTTGTTTGGTTGTCTGCCAAACACTATAATCAAATACAGATATGCAATACTATCAAAGGGGTAAGATTTTTTTTCATAAACTAAGATTTATAATCTAAATCCAACAACAAAGTAGTAACACAGCATATGCAGTAAGTCTGTTTCAAATAGAAAAGTGTGAATTGAACAGATTTTAAAGAAAAATTTCCACACAGCCCAGAATTGATGGGTGTAGCACAAGTATAATAAAGAAGAAAAAGGGGAAATAGTTATCTTATTTAATTTCAGTGCACTTAAACTGCCCCCATAATCTGGAGCCATAGATTTCAATGATTCCAGAGAAATGAATATAGGCATGTCGGTGTTGCACTTTGGATGAAATAAATTATAAAAATGTTCCCCATGGAAGGAAACAATAACTGTAAAAATACTGGGTGTAATACATCTAGAAACTGAGTATTTCTAGATTCTTTAGAATGAGATCAGGGCAATTTAAGCACATGGGACTTTAAAACTGCTGTACTGTGATGGGAGCAAACAAAATGCTCTAGACTCCGAACTTGTTTCCCGAAGAAAAAAGGATTCTGTGACTTGAGTATCTGGCCTTTCCTGCTTCTCTCATTTATTGTGTCCAACAGACTGATCCTATTGTCATCATGTACTTGTCAGCTGCAGAAAGAACTGTGTTGTTAGTACAGTCATGCACAGAAAAAAACAACAGGACTAGATATTAAAGAATGCTTTTCAGCTTTGCAACAAACAAAGGAGAAAAATACAACACCAAGAACATGCAAACACTTGAAAGACTTGAAGAGACAGCTGTGAAAGCCGAACAAGAAACATCCCAACAAACTGAAATTTGCTCTTTGTCACTGTTAAAGATATCTCTTATAAGGAAACATCAAGGTATGGAATTCTCTCATTCATGCGCTAATGACAAACGCAGTCCTTTGAAGGACAGCAAGAAAATTATCTTGCTGTTTGGACTCCAACGTTGATCCAATATATTTTAGGCACTCGGCAGTCATATTGCCTCTGGCACCACCTTCAATTCCCATTTAGCTGTTGCGCTTCTCTTTGTTTTCTTTCATTTGGGGACTAAGTTCAAATGCTGGGAAGCGAGACTTTTCTGGAACCAAGATGTCAGAAAGGAAATGGATAGCTCCTGCCATACCTGAAAAAGTAAGTTCAAAAGAAATGTGGCATCTTCATTCATAACTTTAACCAGGGCATGATGGCAGATATTTTGGGGACAAACCGGACTAGTTTTAAATCAATCTTTTCCCATTAAGATGCACAGCTGTTAAGCAAGCCTACCTAAGACTAACAATTTTAATGAAGAGGTCAAAACTTGGAGAAAGAGTCAAAGACCACAATTGGCATCAAATATCTTCCCTGGAAACATAGTATCTACCAGTATCTTACTTTTTTATCTCTTAAAAAAAGAAAATACAGTGCTGAAATCTAGTGGTATGTTCTTGGAAGAGTCTAATGAGTTTTTAAAAATAATCAATTCACAACTTGCCCACTGCAATCTTATGCTGATTAAGATACATGAGAATCCATGCAAGAGCTCTTCCTAAGTTAATTATTTAGTAAGTAAGTAAATAAATGCTCTAGAGGAAGACTATTTTCTCAACTCTTTTCTGTTAGGATTTAGTCCCAGGGCTGGAATTAGCATTATTGTAGCATTATTAGTAGCATTATTGTTCTGGTGCATGATGTATGCCAATATCTGGGTGGAGGGAAAGTGCTCCAGGGTCTCAACAGAATTCATTACCATTTACAATAATATCCTTCTGGATATCTATTGAGAGATAAATCCTTTCTATAATGGATTTATATTATTCTGAGTGGTAGATAGGGAAGGTTGGCCCAATAGATATTATCTTGTATAATGATCAAGGTTTGGTCATTTTCATCCTTTTTTTGACAACTACATTCAATCACCAAGAGAGTCTGTGGGAGGAGGTATCATCTACTGATGATAAACAGTTATATATTTTCAGCTTGAGTCAAGTCAGAGATGCTATTGAGAGCTTGGCAACGTTTGTAGGGAAGGAACAAAATAGCTGAATTTAATGGAGAATGATTTATTGGAAAGGCTTTCCATCAGCTCTAGTTTTGATTTAATTTAAATTTAATGGGATGGCACTCTCTCTGAAAGAGCAAGTCTGCCAGCTGAGGACTTGTAGCTGCTTCAGATGGGCAAGTGGAGACCACAGCCATAAGGTCTTTGAAGCAGAAGGCTGTGATGTCAGTAATTTATTCTCTTATCATCACGTAGCTACACCACTGCAAGGAGCTGCTTTGGAAGACCTCTTAGAAAATGTAGTTGATCAAAATACAGCAGCATGCTTGTTGATTGTTAGGGGAAAGGCACTATAGTCCTATGGACCTTGGATTGGCTATATTTCATCCTGGGGATGTGTTTTCTATGGAAAAATACAAGCTGCAGGATAGTCTGCAGTCTAAAAGAAAATGTGACAGCATATATTTATCTGGCACTGGGGCAACACCAGCATAAATGATCTTAGGAGAAAGTACCACTAAGCTCCATTGGACTTATTTTTGAGAAGGGAGAGATTTGTGCTTGTGAATTTTAATTTACTTCTAAATAAATCTGGAAAATATGGAACCATTGAAAATAACATGATTCACTTAGGCCTTGTTAATTTCAATGAGTTGCTGTGTGATGGAGAAAGGGAATATAGTTGTATACTATCATTTCTACTTATCTGGATCTATGAAGTTGGAATTTTTTTCTCCAAATCCAAATCCATTTTTCAACCTGCTGCCTCCCAGAAATTTTGGATTAAAGCTTGGCAACTTTCCAGCCAGCATGCCATGGGAATGCTTGGGAATTCTAGGAGTTACACACCAAACTCATCTGGAATGCAACTCTTTGTTTAAGCATTCTGATATTCCATATTTACATTTCATATGCATTCTGTAATATAAAACCAAATATAAAACCAATGCTTTAAGGTTGCTATTCAGAGCTTGACAGATGTATTTTAGTTGAACTCCACTCAGTTTAACAGAAATTTACATACATGCCAAACCTGGCTTTATAGTCCTATAATGCAAATTTATGATTGCTGAATAGAATTCAAAAAACAAGCTCTTGCCTTCAAACAATGAGTAGGGTCGGTCAGGAATACGGCATCCATGTGCACCATAGTCTAGACACCATTCAGCAAACTGAGAAAATATGACAAATAAATAGGATAATTAGTACATTTCTTGTTAAACAATATACCTAAATAAATATGTAACTCTGCACTAACTACAGATTGTATAGTGATGTTAATCTCTATTAGTATTAGCTCTAAAGAGGAAATGACCAACAGTTTATATAATGAGCTCTAGTGAGCAAAAAATGAGCCACAGGTCATTAATTGAGAAATTCAACTGCTGAACTGTCAGAAGATAAGGTCCACCCCTAGTCTGGACCATCATTTTGTTATAAATTCAAATTAATATAAATTGTATTATCATTATCAACAACATCTTCATGCAAACTCCTGCTCCTTAATTCCAACATACTTCCACTAAAATGACTGAATAAATAAGGTAAAAACCTAATCCAGTTATCCTTATTGAAACTTTTTTTAAAAATTGGCTTAATAAATCAGCTGTGATACTTCATAGCCTCTATTACCAATTGCTAACTAGATTCTTGGCATTTTCTTTCATTTAAACAAACAAATCCAACCAAATTAATTTTGCAAATATGAATTCCTGTGCTTACCTAGCCAAGCACCTTCAAGAGACTGGCAACAGGTGGAAAATAGGGCGGCGGGGGGGGAATGAGGAAAACTATGGGTGCGATCAAGAAATGAAATAGAAAACTTTGGAAGGAAACATGGTTGGCTGGCAGCAGCCTAATTGCAGCTCTGAATACAGATTTCCTGTTGGTTTCTACAATAATAATAAATATAGATTCTGGGCATACAACTGCTTTCCTTACTATCCCTTTGGAAGGCAATAATTTTAGCAGAGGGCAGTCAAATTCATTCTTTGTTTAATAAAAGTGGAAGACTTAAAAGAAAATTTTGATTACTGTGTTCAATGTAATTTTGATTTGCAGTATGAAACCCTTTCTGTTAGAAAACAAAGCAATAGTACTTTATTCTTCCTGTTTGATTTGATTAAAGAAAAAGAAATCTGTCAGGGGCACATCAATAAGAAGAACAGGGTTTAGTGTTTCTCTAAAAGGAAAAAAGTACCTTGCAAGCTCGGTAAAGATACTTTTTATCTTGAGTAAGGTGATAGAGGGACAGGAAAGAATAGCCATTTCCAGCAGTCCCATGACAGATTCCGTATCCTTTCCTCAACAACCCCCTTTGCCAAATGACATCACTACATTCCATAGCATCCTTCAAATATTTATCTTCCTTGAAAACCTGTGGATATCAAGAAGCATAAAATCAGATGCCATTCTTTGCCAAACCTCAGCACAAGCTAGGAAATGGTTTTATAACTACAGATAGTCCTCTAATTACAATTGCAATTGAGCTTGCAATTATAGTCATTAGCCATGAAGGTTTTTAAATGAGTCACCACATGACCATGTCTGATTTTGTGGTTGTCATTAAGTGAACATCATGGTTGTTAAGCGAATTCATTGTTCTCTATGGGGTATTTTTTTGCCAAAAGCTGGAAGTAAACATTGCTTTCTGGTTAAAAAAAAAAAGCTCATTAATTGTGATTATGTGACCACAGGATGCTGCAAATGGAGATACTATAAAAGTGAGGCACTGCTGAGTGTGCAAAATGTCACATAAGTTCAGGTGTTTCAAACTGCTTGCAAAAGCTCTATTCATGATTTAATTAGGGCAATCGCCAGAATCCTGACAGTACCATTATTCCCACAGCTATCTGGGCACATGAAGGGACTGAGGCTGACAAATTTAAAAACCAACTTCTTTGATGAGGTGAATTTTCAACTAAAGACTTCAAAGTTCAAATGTAATTTATCTGTTGTCTTCTGCCTCATCCCACTGTCTAAATCCAAATGGAAAGCTTCTCAAAACAAGATATATCTTCAATTTATAACATCAAATATAGATTTTGTATGTTCCAAGCTATGGAACCAATAAAAGAAACAGCCATATGCAGCTTTGGGTAAAACTTCATTTAAAACACAGTTTGTCTTAACTATGGGGAAGCAAGGATTGTAAATTAATTCAATTTTAAGATTAACCTGACTAACTCACAGAATAATAAAAACTGCATTACATTTTAGGAAGCAACATTACAAAGTGTTGGAAGAATGGACAGTATGTGCTAGATAGGTTAATATTAAAAATCTGAAAAATTACTTTTCATTTCAAAGCACATATTTTTCTACTATCATTGTGTGGGTCAAACAAGGACGCACCGTATAAGCTTGCATGAGCATATGGATGACTCCAGGTGCCCCATGACACCAATGCACCAGCCTGTCAGTTTCATTGCTTAAGGATGAGGGATAATTCCCAGATCGGAATTTTTTATGCCGCACATAGTCAATGCTTGGTTTCAAAAGTTCCATCAATGTCTCCCTTTCAACATTAGCTGCTGGCTGCAAAAGCAAATAAGATTTTGTTTTTTTCTTATCCAGTAAAAAAAACATTGTCATAAAAATGAAATGTTTTGATCACACATTTTGATGAACCTCATATCCATGCTGAAAATAAATGTCCTAATTTATCTTTGTTTGGCTATCTTACAGTTAAAATAAATCTAAATTGCACTTTGCTCACTATGCATTGCTTTCTGTATTACAAGAATGTTAACAATATTAACAATAACATGAATCAGTTGGCTTTGAAAAGTAGAATAATAACTGCAGGCAAGTGATGGCAAATATTTCATTTCAGCCAGGGCTTCCTTTTGTATTGCTTTATGTTCACTCTTGGCCATCATCAAGAAATAAACTAACAGAAACAGTAAAAGTGACCTGAGTGCAGGATCAGGAGATTCTAGAACTCAGGCACAAGTTTAGGGCCAAGCCTGTGCTGTCCTCCAAAACTAACTAATCATCTTGCTCACTATTTATAATGGTTCTGAATAGGGATAAATGATTTTTTTCACAATACTGAGAAACTGCCTAATCGAATAGCTCCCATTTGAAAAAATAATTCCCCAGTAAAATTAAGTTCTGTGCTCTCCCAGTAGAGCAATATTTCAAAGTGGAATTAGAGAATTCCTTTTAGCATAGTCTGAAAAGTAGACAGCTGCAGACCAAAAGTGATCTTTAGAGAATTAGATGACCAAAAAACAAATTCATGGAACAGTTGAAACACCATGAAATCCTTGATGCTGAGATTGGTTTGCTTGAGATGTTTCATTCAACTAGGTTTACTTAAGATGGTCTGGAGGGTTCTCCGATTTTGAATTAACACCAGACAAAAAAAAATCACACAGAAAAACAATATGCTAATCAAGGAACAACCAAGAAGAAAACCACATTGCTACCAACATTTGCAGGGAAACTATTGTAAATAAACAGGGAACAAACCTCACACTCACAAGCTCTGATGATGTTACGTAGTTAGGTAATGAAATATCTGAATTGCGAGCAAAAAAACAAGCTCAAAGAACACCAACTCAGCTGTTCAATTCTGAGCTACATGTATTCTGTTCTGTTGGAAAATGGAACATCACCTGCATAAGCATGTAGTAAATCCCAGCCACACCATGGGCTGCCCCCACATACTGTTTCCGATGCCACTGGTACAGCAATGGGCACCGCTCAGTCTTTCGTTCTTCTCTGGAAAAGTTTTTTCCTGATTCAATGATGGATTCCACAACCTTATGCAGACAGAGGAGGAAAAAGAACAATCTAGAAGTTCATTGTTCTTTTAATTTAATTATTATTTTTCCTAAACAATGCAAACATATTCCTGCAGTACTTGTCTTCCCTAAGAAGCTCCTTAGATACAAAGGAATCAAGTCTAATCTCAGATAGCACTTGAGATTTCCTAAAGTATCATGCCATTGTTTCTATATAATGCAATATTTTATCACCCACAAAATCACTTTTATCGCCAAGCTAGAGGGAATACAAAAATCTAAATTTGTTGGAATGACGATACATTACCTATTCAGACAGCACTCTTGCTATCACTAATTTCCTTCATTTTTGGACTACTTCAAAACACTTGAAAGGTTCATCTTGTTATTACTAGTTTTTGTAAGTTTTCAAGAAGGCTAGATGCTGGAAAACAAGGCTTATTCATCTTTGATTAAAAACCCCTCCATAGTAATACAGTAATACATGGGATCTTTTGGTTTATATGCTATAATTTTCTGAAAACTACGCATTCTCCTTTCCTGCTCTTTAAAGCTGATATCAAGTTAGACTATTGCTTTAACTTCACCATTACCATTGACACTAATAGGGAGTATTTCCAGGTTTCAAAAGGCAATGTGGACATTTCCATGAGCTACATTATGTCCTTTGGTACACATTATGTCCTTTGATACTGTGCACTCCCAAAATACACTGCAACAAAAAAACAGACACCCATTCTACCAGGGATGGGATGCATATATTTTTACTACCGTTTCTGTGGGTGTGGCTAGAGGGCATGGCCATGGGACTGGATGGGCGTGGATTCTTTTTCTTTTTTGCAACACACCCCCGCGCTCTGTTTTTTTTGCCTCCTGGGCCTCAGGGAAGCCTCCTGGGAGCAAAACCAGGTTCAGGCCCAGGACGCAAAAAAACAGAGCACGGTGTTTGTGTGTATGTATGCAGCACCCCCCCTCGCACACCCCTTTTTGCCTCCTGGGCCTCAAGGAAGCCTCCTGGGCGAAGCAGTAGAACAGTGAGGAGGATCTTGGCACAGCTGATTGTCGGAACAGCTGATCATCAAAACAGCTGATCGTTGGGAGGGGGAAAAAAGAAAACAAAAACTGGTTCGACCAAACCGGTAGAATACCACCACTGCATTCTTCCAAAGAATGGCAGAAAGAAGGTAAAGTGAAGACAGCCAAGAGGGAAGTCACACCCCCAGGAACTATATCTGTCTTTCTCTTCTACCTTCTTTGGGAATACATAGGCATGGACAGCAATATCATGTGGGCACTGCCTTAGATCAATTGAATTCCAAACATTTAGAGGCAAAATTGGTACTTTAAAGTAAAAAAATAACAGTCTGAAGTGGATGGCTATGAGATAGATTTGATGTCTTAAGTCAACCCCAAAAAATGAAAAACAACTCCTCTCCTGATTGCTTCTGGGCTGTGGGTTTAAAATAAAACATTTAGGAAAAGGCAAAGAAAGATTTGGGTGAATAAGGCATAGTTCAGCACAATAAAACTGCTGTGGTGGGACATATAAAAAAGAAGAGAGGAATTGCAAGAACTAAGCATTATATGAACATTTAGAAATATCCTCCTTTCCAAAGCAGATAATTCAAGTTGATCTCTCTGAAATATCACTGAAAGGAAAAATATACAAAAAGTATACAATTGGATTTAACAGTCCATTTGTAGGATAATGTCTAAAACATTTAAATTGAATTATGCAATTAGGCAAATGATGTAAATTAATACAAATGTCAATGTGTGATTATGCAAATGACATCATGCTTTAGAAAAGTGGGGTTTTTATTCTTTGGAAACTGAAATCCCACATACAAAGACAGCTGAATGGTACAGAATCAAAGTTTATTGTATTTCCCTTACCTCTTTGATTACTGATTGTGGCACTGTCTCAGGATCAATTTCAGTATTCAAATAAAGCAAAGCATACAGGTAACCAGATCTTCCATAAAGCAACTCATCTGGAAGGTCAGAATCTGAAGCAAGGACTATTCGCTGGAGCTGCAAAAGTCTGTGCAAACCAGAATTGAAAAAAATATGCAATGGAGCTCTCATTTTTACATTAAGTCTCAGATGTGATTATGGAATGTGTTATTGTAAGTCTTCATTTGACTTCCATTCACATTATGTAGGATATGTCCTAAAATGTCACAGATGATGCAATCCATGTAAAAGTGGGAGGAGCTTCTAGAGTTTTTAGAAGCTCCCTCACAGACGCCCCTGGCAGCCAGATCTTTTGAAAGACAACTCTACTGATTCCAATCTCATTTATTTCCGATGAAGCATGTTTATAATATCATCTCTATCATTCTTTGCTTCTGTTTCATAAAACTCCCCAATCTTATTATTAGGACATGAAGAAGTTTCGTGTGACAGTGAGATGTTATTTGCAAAAGTATGACAGTGATTAATTCACCACTAAGCATGGATTAGCACACAACTGATTAACGTTCTAAATATAAACATCAATAGAAGAGTGGAATCCCTATGAGCCAATCAACCATCCAATATAGAGGCAAGAAAGAATATAAAGAATGCAAACATCAAACATTTGATGTTTATAACTCTTTAAACATGACTGTTATCAATTTCAAAGTAAAGGAATGACAGGAAGACTTTCCAAAAGCCTCAAGATCAGAATATTACTTTCCAGAATACTTTAAAAAATTAGAATAATTAAATTAAGATATACATACAAAATTAAAATAGGTCATTATTTAGCACAGGAAAAAGGACAACATGAGGACATAGTGCTCTACAATCATCATTTGACAGAGGGATTACTGGGAGTGCTTGCCAGTAATCATCTGCCCGAAACAATCCAAAAGGCAGTCTTATACCAAGGAATACTTAGTTGACCTAGTCTTTTTGTCCTAAACAATCTCAGTCACTCACTTGGTCACACATTCCTTGGATTCACTATCATTTTTCATCTTGTGATACACAACTGCTCCCACTGCTAAAGGTCCAGCATCACCACAAAGAAATGTAACTCTTCTTCCATTCAGATTACGTAGGATTCTCTTCACATAATCCAGGGATCTCTGTAGGTGAGTCGGCTCCTGCGTCACACGATGTAGCTGAAGATACAAGAGGGCTATGCCTGAAATTGCCATACAAAAAGGAAGATGGAAGACTTAGTTGGTGGTTTTCTCTACACTTCTGATCACATATCTAATATGTGATCTAATATGTAATACTGGAGGCATCATTCATGTACACATCTAAATCCAGTAGTTTAACACGTTAAGAAAGAGGCCTACTATTGAAGTATTACATGGCATAAATACAATTCTTTACAATTTTCTATTCTTTTTTCCCTTACCCCTTTTTCCTCTTCTCTCTATAATTCTCTAGTGCTCTTTTTGTAAGAAACTGTAAGAGTTGGATTTTGCTAAAAGACTAAGAGAATTACCAGAATCAGTTTCAATGCTGATATATTGTGGACATTAATCACTCATATTACCACATTCTGGGCCAATTGGAAATTCCACATACTTTTCAAGTTCGACCCTTGTAGAGGTGCAATTGTAGAAAGGCATACGTGATGTTACATAGGATGTGCCACCCACATCATGTCAATCTTCCCCAGAAAGGGATGCAATTGGTTATTAGCCAAAACTAATCGAAACCCCCCTTGTGGGGATCCCAGATAAAAATAGGATTTTTATGGAAAAGTTCAGTCTCATCCAGAAGAGGGTTGAGCACATATAAGACCTTGATGCCGCAGTGGTTAGAATGCAGTACTGCAGCCAAATTCTGCTAATTGCTGACTGCTAGCAGATTGGCTCAGCAGCTCAAGGTCGACTTAGCCATCCATCCTTCCAAGGTGGGTAAAATGAGAACCCAGACTGTTGGGGTCAATATGCTGGCTCTATAAACCATTTAGAGAGGGCTGGAAAGCACTATGAAGTGATATATAATCTAAGTAATATTGCTATAATCACCAAGACCTCAGATTTGTTTGAATTTATCTTTAGATTGTTCTCCAGTATCAGGCTATTACAGACTAAAACATGTACAATGGAAACTCCTGAAACAGCCTATCTTGAACTTTCAGGAAAGAAGTGCAATTGGGAGTCATTATGTACTGGTAAAGCTGACTGCATATCTATGGATAGTTTTCACATATATTAAATAATGGGGAACAAGATTAACTATGCAGTATTGTCTGCGTAGTTGCAACTGTCACAGGACAATTCCTAAGGAGGTCAAATTGATATCTGCCAAGATCACCTTCTGATAGCATTGTAAAAAGGAGAACCAGTTGAACTCAAGCTGTTCAGATAGTCAGGGGCATCAACAGAGTTCCAATTTCTCTGTTTCATTTTCACTTCCTGGTGCATTTTGTCTATTAGGCCTATCAAACCCAAATGGGAAAATGCACTGGCTTCAAAAGATGGCAGTGCTTGTTTGATTGTTCAGAAAATAAGGATTAGGCCTCATTAATACTTGAAGAGAATACCTGTAAAAATATCCCGTAAATGGTAGTTCACTTCTGTATTACTGCCAAGAAAATTACCTGGGTATGTGTACAAAATTATCAAAAGTCTTTGACTCAAAGAAGACTTTATTTCAATCCACTGACTTCTATTACTTTAGATCAACATTTCTAAATCGGTGTTCAGACACAAAAATACAATAGAATAATGGAATGGAATAGAATGGAATGGAATAGAATAGAACAGAACAGTACAGTTCTTTATTGGCTAAGGTGATTGGATACACAAGGAATATTCCAGTGTATATGCTCTCAGTGTACATACAAACAACAAAACGGTAAGTCATAGATTAGAAAGATAGTCATAAATCATGATACAAACAAGTGATAAATCATAAGATATCAATAAGAGAAAGTAGTAGGTAAGATGATAAGATAAGAAGGATAATAGCAATACAGCCCTATTACATGGATAAATATCTTTAGGCAGTGCTGTGGAAATTAGGTGTTTAGTAGAGAGATGGCATTGGGGAAAACTATATTTGTGTCTAATTGTTTTGACATGCAAATGCCAAATGTTGTCCCAGTACTTATCATTTGTTTGGTACTGTGAGATAGGAAAAGAGGGATTGCTATGGAGAATGGACAGGAAGTCAGCTATGCTGGGAAAGTCGCTGACATAGGAAACGGTACAGGTAGAAGCCAACACAAAAGGTCATGTAATTTGTTTGGCACACATCATTTTTAGTACTCATCGAGCCTCCCAGAACCAATTAACAGTGAGTATTAGGTACCACTGAATTTTGTATCACTGAAGAGAAATATGTGGGCAAACAATGCATTTTGCTAAATCATTTTATTTATTGAAATACAATTAAAATGCAAAATTGCTTTTTAGATTTAAATTAAACAGGTTAAAAAAGGAAAGCTATATGTGTCCTTTATTACAAAAATATCAATTCCCAATTCAATTAACTAGCAATGGTCCTTGCTTGTCTCACAAGACCTATGGCTACACAATGGGTAACAACATGTATATATCATGCTGAGCTTCTCCAAGGAGAGGATGGACAAAATGAGTAGGGGGGGGAAATCCAAAATAAAAGTAATATGAACAGATTTTATATTTAATTCACATAAAGCTCCAAAAATATTTTAACACAATGTTGTATTTAAATGTTCATTTTCAAAACTAAGGCTTAGGAGACTTAGGCGACAGTCTCCTAGGAGACTGATACGATTTCTCTTTATTTCTTATTGTATGCCAAAGTTTGAATTCTTTCATCATGATTCAGGAATGAATTAGCAGTGAACTACCTGCACCAGAATTTTGTTCTATTGCATTTCTAAAAAAAAAAAAAAAAAGGCAAGTGAGAGGCAGCAAAATTTTTAAAAAAGCATTTCACCAGCTTTCGGCTGTTTCCATTTTTTAAAGCAAACAAATCACAAATGCTACAATTTTGTCACCTCTCCTCCTCCAGAGCCATCTGCCTAGAACGCTTTGCATCCTCCAGAGCCAATAAGAAGGAACAAGCTGAAAAATACTGATCCCTTTTAATAACAGAGAGTGGGCTAATCTGTTTTCAAATTTAACTTTTGTTTGGGACAAAACCAAAGAAATGAATGTTCTCTACCAAAATGCCAGCTTTTCAGGTCATTCCCTGAGCTAATCCTTGCAAGCAATTTCTGGACAAGCCTAGGTCATAGAGAGTAGGGAGAAACAGCTCTCCAATGGTGATCTGAGCAACCAGTTTTAGGGACTGCTCCTTAACTGTTTATACCACAGATGATCATTATTACAATTTATCCAAATCAAGAATTACTGCCCAACTCTGTTCTTATCTCCCTTTTCCCCTTTCTTTGTTAAAAATCTTTTAGGTTTTAAAGTTATTCTGGGAATCTTTTCAGCTGTATGATGGAGCTCAAAACATAACGAAAATAAAAGTTAAATTTGGATTTGTATAAACTTTTATTTTAATAGGCTTCAAATGAAGAACTATGTTCCCAAAGTTAGAGGGATGAAAAACTATGCTATCTCATATCTGTATATAAACTTTGTCCTGCAAGCAATGCATATACTGTGCCCACAAATTACATTACCAACATCAATTCTTCCATATTTATTTTGCTACCTTATATTCTGATTGGCCAATCCTGGAGAGGTACTGAACAGAACATTCAAGCATTGGAAAGAACCAGGGAACTTTCACGTTCTGCAATTCATTAGGCATTGCCTCTAAGAGACATACATATAAGGGGATTAGGTATACATTTATATCTCCCAAATCCCCCTCCTCCCTCCCCAAAACTTCCACAACTCTGTCTTGCCATCTCAATATCTCAGAAAATGAATCTGTAGATTATTTTTTGTTTGTTTGTTTTTGTTTTGCTCACATATTCCTTTTTTACAGAAAAATTTAGTTTATTCAAAAAAGATTAAAATACAAAATACCAAAATATTTTTTAAAAGAAAAAAGAAAAGAAAAAGACTAACAAAATAGGTATCTTAAAAGAAACTAACACAACATACACCTAACATCCTCTCTAGTTGAATATTTTTTAGTGTAATACAGCAATGCTGATTTGCCCTCCCTTGCATAACAGGCCAAAATAATTTCAAACTGTTAAAGTACTAACGCTACTTACAAATTATTGGCCTGTCATTTATAAACTATATTAATAACAAAATGGTTAACAGTTAACACAATAATAATAAAAATATTATGTAAAAGTATAAGAATAACAGAATAATAAAAATTGTAAATAGTAATAAGAAAAAAACAAAAGTTGAAATCTCAAAACCCTCTGTTAACAAATGATTACTGTGATCAACTCACAGAATATTTATCATGGCTTTAGTCCCAATCATTCCAAATATTAACCCTAATCGATCCTGGATCAAATGTCCACTTTTCCTTCTTTATAACATCTCTTATCAATTGCTGATTGATTAAATACAATAAGTCAAGTCTCCAAAGCCAATCAATCTTTCACAGATAAATTATTTCTCAATTAGATGTCATTGTTGTCATCATCATCATTTTAGTCATTATCTATCCATTGCAGGATTAAATCTTCTTCAGCATGTTTCCAGTTAGATATATGAAGTCTATTTCCCATTCTTAAAAAAAACTTCTTAAAAACTCCTTAAAAAATATTTGCCACTCACTCACCCAGAAAATTATCTGCTATTATATAAAAGCAGTGTTAAGCTTTCACTAGGTGTATGTAGTCAGCTCTATGACTTCTGACTTTTTTCCTGGCCAGATTACATTATGTGTGTGCTAAAACTGGACAGATTACAGATTAATTTAAATATTCTCCATTCTTTAAATCTTTCAGTGTGGTCTGGACTCTTTATAGCATTCCCACAGACCCAGAGAAAATTGTGCCACCATGACTAAATGTATTTCAAGCATGCATTCAAAGAAGGAAGAATTCTTGCCTCTATGTGATCAGACATTTAAAAATGTCTAAACATTTGATTTTCTGAATCAAATGTTTCTGAACTAAGGGAAGATGGGGATTCTAGAAATAGTGCAGTGATCAGTAACAAAGATTATGATCAGTGATCAGTAATAAAGATTTAGGGGGATGGAAACTAAAACATACCAAGAATAATTGCAGGAATTGGGGTGACATGATAGCAGTGATCCAATATTTGAGGGCAGTGGTGGAATTCAAATGTTTTTACTACCGGTTCTGTGGGCGTGGCTTGGTGCTCATGTGACTGGGTGGGCATTGCTGGGTGCTCATGTGATGGGTGGGTGTGGCCAACTTGACGTCACTCACGTCAAGGGGCACTTTGCCCGGCCTCTGCTCGCCTCAAAGAGAAATAATTTCCCTGTCTATTTATTTACTACTACTGAACATCCAAAATACACTATTTAATCCTATGTATATATGCCATATGTGTACATACATATTACATAGTATAGAGTGTGTATAGGCACACAAAAAGATACATTATCTACTATATATACCAGTGATGGTGAACCTTTTCGGCACTGAATGACCAAACTGCAACCCAAAACCCACTTATTTATTGTGAAGTGCCAACACGCAAGAGTGGGATCGAACCGGTGTTACAACATGCATGAGGCCGTGTGCTGTGCGTACAGCCATGCCTGATGAGCGCTGTGCGCATGTGCACAGCGTTTGCAAGAAATCACCAGCTGTGACACCTGGACAGCTGACAAGCGCTGCGCGTGGGTGTACAGCATTTGAAAATCCTCTTCTTTCCTGCTTTTTCAACCTCAGCTGTGCCGCGCAAAACAGCTGAGGTTGAAAAAGCAGGAAATAAAGGACACCCACACGAGGTACAAATAGTGGCTTTCATTTTATTCAAATAACAGAGACCCTCTCTCCCCTTTCAGGTGGGGTAAAGTGATGAGGGGGCTCTTGCTTAGATAACTCCCCTTTCCCATAAGAAGCAACATCTCATCTCTCTCTCCCTTTTTCTCTTTCTCCCTCTTTTTCTTTCATCTTTCTCACTCTTTCTTTCATCTTTCTCCCTTTTTCTTTCATCTCCCTTTCTCCCTCTTTCTCTTTCTCCTCCCCCCCCCTCTGTCTCTCTCTGCCTCCCTTTCTCCCTTTCTCCTCCCCTCTGTCTTTCTCCCTCTCTTTCTCCCTCTTTCTCTGTTCCCTTTATCCCTTTATCCCCCCTCTGTGTCTTTCTCCCTCCCCCCCCTCTCTCCCAGTTCTCTGGCTACACACACTGTTGCCTGGAGATGAACCGAGGGGGGAGGAGGGTGAAGCCTCCTCTAGCCCTCCTCACGTCTCCTGAATTGACACTTGTGACAGAGGGAGACCAAGAGCAGGAAGCCGAGCTTTGGATTGCGGCGGGCATTAAAGTACCTGGTGGCAGTGCTTCCTTAGCCACGACTGCCGGGCAAGAGAAAAGACATCGGGCTCTGCCCCCACAAAGGAGAACAGTAGCCAGGTCTGTCTGGGAAGGGGGACGCTCCTCCTGTCTCCCCAACTTTTTTCCTAGCCGAGGCGGGAGGGTAGAAGGGACTTTCAGAGGGTAAAGGGGATTAAATTGCTATCTTTCTCCATGCTCAAGGGGAGCTGCTTCAGGTGACCATGGCTTTCTGTCCTGCTTAGAGATAGAAGTCCCACTGATCGGGAATTTTTTTTTTGTCTTGGAGCTATGCAAAACAAGAGCTTTAAACAAGACACAGGGGTGTGAGGCAGGCATGAGGGCACAGGGGAGCGACTGGTGGCAGCGCTCCTGGCTGGCAAGGGGGCAGATGTTCCGGGGCTGCATGAGGCCACCGACGGTACCAACAGCTGGCAGACCAGGAGTGGGAGCAGCTGGGCCTGGGCCGCAGCAAGCAAGCGAGGGAGGTGGGCACAAAGTCAGCAACTTACCAAAAATTATGCAGGCCACAGAAGTCAAGCGAGGACAGGACAGGCAAACAAGCAGCCGCGATGACAACAAGAAAAGAGCGGGAACCAGAGAGCAGCCAAAGAACCATTAGGTAGCGTGTGTGCCTCTGGAGGCAAGAGAGGCAGATAGGGCAGGGGCAGCCAGTGGGACAAAAAGTTAAATGATTTGGTTGGTTTTTTTTTTGCAAATGGGATGGGGAAGGCGTGATCTAGACCCGAAAATCAGCTGGGAGGCGTGCATGCACAATGGAGCTGAGTTGGGCTGACCGCTCGTATGCCCGCAGAGAGGGTTCTGCATGCCACTTGTGCCACGCATGCCATAGGTTCGCCATCATGGATATATACTATGCTATATATATACTCTACACACACACACACACACACACACACACACACACACACACACACAATGCTCTTCTAAAACTATACACATTCAATCTCACTTACTGTGTTTGGAAAAACACACCCAGAGTCCACTTTCTGCCACACATTTAACTATAACTTCTGTATAGTAGAACATTACACACACCTTCAGATGTTCTTCCCTAACATGCACATGACTGTTAGAGCCAGGAGATGTCATGGATTGAGTAAAATGTGGTGAAACTCACTTAACACTCTTGCTTAGCAACCAAAATTTTGGGCTCAATTGTGGTCATACATCAAGGACTATCTCTGCCTTCCTCTGCATGGCAGCCTTATCCTAGTAAACTCCTTCTCTTTTCTGGCAATTTTCCTCTTAGAGGCACCAAAACAATCCAGACGATATAAGGATTTCTGTTGGAGCAGGACTAGATGGCCTCCAGGGTCCCTTCCAGCCCTAGATTGCTGTGATGTTTCAAAGCATCTTCTGAAGCCACATCTAGTGCCAGTGTTTGTGGTCCTTCCTTCCTTTCCCCCCCCCTATCTCTCTGTCCCTTCCTTCCTTCCTCCCTCGCTTCATGTATCTATCTATCCATCCATCCATCCATGCAACTATATGTCATTCACTTCCCCTCCCTCTTCCTTTCCTTTCCTTTCCTTTCCTTTCCTTTCCTTTCCTTTCCTTTCCTTTCCTTTCCTTTCTTCCATGTAGATTCCATACAGCTCTGAACCCTTAAGGCAAACCAAATACAAGTGGTCCTCGCTTAATGGCCTGTTGCTTAGCAAGTGTTCTAATTTACGACTGACCTCCCCAGAGCTACTTGACCTGTTTTTGGAGTTTTGACAGCCATACACACACACACACACACACACACACACACACACACACACGACCAGTTACAACATCCCACACAGTCACGTGACTGAGGTTTCCTATGTTTTTTTTCCCAGTTTCCAACAATTCCTTCTGGTATCTGGTTAAAAATGCCCATTGGGGAACATGAGCTTGTTTAACAACCACAGTCTTCGCTTAATGATCACAAGGTTCACTTAATGACCATGGTGTTTGCCTAACCCAGGGGTCCAACCTTAAACACTCAAAGAACCATTTTTCTATTTGCTTTTAAACAGGTATTTCCCTCTCTGTGTCTCTTTCTTTGTCCCCCCCCTCATCTCTCTCATCTCTTTTTCTTTCTCCACTTCTCATCTTTCTCTCTCATCTCTCCCTCTCTCTCTCACACACACACCTTTCTTTCTTTCTCCGTTTCTCTTTTTTTTAAAAAAAAACAAATTTTATTAATTTTTGAAGACAAACAAAACATAGGACATAAAAGCATAAAACCTCCTTTCCAAAAATTACTTATAAGTTTTAACAAGGCAAATAAAACATCATTTTTAAGGCATAGTTCCACATTGTCACATTTCCATTTAAGTTTATACAGCATAGTTCCAAATTATCACATTTCCATTTAAACACCTATATATCTTTTCCAAATTTCTCATTATTTCTCCCTTTACTTTTGTTCAATTATATTTCTTTCTATCAAGGTTTTATTAATTCTCAATCAAACATAAACACACAAAATACAAACCATAAAACAGGACATAAAAAGATAAAACCTCCTTAATTATCATTTGTACATGTCTTTTCCAAATTTCTCTCCCTTTAGTTTTATTCCTCCAAGGTTTTATTAATTCACAATCAAACATAGCTAACCAAAACACAAAACATAAAACATAAAACTTCTTTTGAAAAGTGGCTTAGCCCCGGGGTACATCTTTTTTTACAGACCTAAATCAAATTCATGCTCACCTTATATACCATTCATATCTTATTAACCATTCTATATTTTCTATATAACTTCTCCCTTCTTTTCACTCTCTTAATTATATTTTATTTATTTCATCTTATTTCAAAATCATTATGCTTGTATCTTTTGTCCGTTCTTTTCCAATCATCTATTTATCTCTTCTCTTTAGCAAAGAATTTCCCCTGTAATCACTTTTAAAGTGTGACGCCTTTCTATCTTTCCCCTAAAGTAACACTTAAAATAATACATAATTTCCATCCTGATTCTGCTTAGTACATTCTACATGTTGCATTTTAAAATAAAAGAATAATAAACTTATAGTATATTTAAGTATATAATTTCTATTCTAGTTCTAATTCTAATTAATACATTATTTTAGAATAAGATGAAATAGTAAATTTATAATAACATTAAAACAATAACGAATTAAACAATAACTAAGCATTAATCATTTTACAAATTCTCTTTAATATTTTATTAAATATTGAGATCTATCATTATTAAACATTTTAATATTGTGTTAAATCTTATAATATTCCAATAGACTATTTCAAATGCAAATACTACAATGCTATCTTATGTACTCTTGCAGAATCTTTCTTTAATTATACACTATCCTTTATCTCTAAAAAAAATCTTCTTTTTGGCATCTTGTTTCAGACCGTGGCTTTTTTTCCCTTTTTGCCTCCCTTTCTTCTCCAGTCTGGTCTCCCCCTAACCTCCACCTTTTAAACTTCTCCTCTCCGTTGTAATTCTCTTTTCAATTGCTTTCTAACATTGTACCTTTTTTTCACCTTATTTTTCTTTTTCTTGGTTGTTTTATTGAATCTTAAATTCTCATTTTTCCTTCCTCTCTTCCTATTTTCTTTCTTAATTGAACTTTTTTGTCCATTAAAAATGGCTTCTTCCTTTTCTTCTTCTTCTTCTTCTCCTTCTCCTTCCTCAAGTATTTGCTGGTACGTAGAAACCGCCATTTCTAAAAAGTGGAAGACAGCTCCCAAAGAATCATTGCCATTTTGTTCTCCTTCTTTTAATTTTTCATATTCCATTTTTAATTCATCCACAGATAGTGCCATTGTAGATTTTTAAAAACAACCCAGATGTTTTTAATCTTAAAGTAGTTTCCAAATGTCAAAGTTATCAAACAATCCAAACAGACAGAAATTATTTCCTCTTCTTCTCTTTGCAATTTTTCCTCCTGGGGCAAAATCCCAAATATATTTTAAAGCCGTATTACAGTTAATTGCTGGTCTTATAATCTTCAAGGCGTCTCCTCCAACAAATTTTTAAAGATTTTTTTTAGTCCTCTCCTTCCCACTTATAACAAAGAGCTTATTTTTACCTTAAAGAAGCAGGTTTTTCTGTGCTCATTTGCTTTCTCCGTAAGGAAGGGGAGTGAACTTTCCTTCAGCACTTTCGCCGCTGTAACAACTTCTTTTGGAAACAAATGTATCAATCCAAAAGTCAGGTTTCCAGGGTGTTTTAAAAGTAACTTAATGTCCCGGTTCAGCCAAGAAAACTTCTCTTTCTGAAAAACTTCCTCCTGCACAATCTTATCCGGTTGAAGATTCCTTTGTGGTTGCCATTTCTGACAGCCGCTCCACCGCCTCAGGAAAAAGGAGTCTAGCCGGCTGGGGAAGGGGGATGCAATATCCCCAGATCCCTGCCCGGATCTCCTCTGTCTTCCGCTGCCCTTCGAGTAGCGACAACCCCAAATCCAGTTGGATCGGGGGTACCTCAGCGGCGAGCGCAGCAGGGACCCGCAGAGAAGCGGATTCCTGCCGCCGCCGAAGCCTTGCAACCGGAAGTTCTCTTTCTCCGTTTCTCATCGCTCTCTCTCATCTTTCTCCCTCTCCCTCAATCTCTCCCTCCAGCTCTCTCATTTCTCTCCCCCCATTTGTTTCTCTCTTTCCTCTCTCTCATTCTCTCCATTTTCTCATTTCTCTTTCTCTTCCCTTTCCTCTCTCTCATCTCTTGCCTGAGCGCACATACACACAAGCGGAAACTCGCCTGGGCCGGGATGTGCACATACACACAAATGGATACCCTCCTGGGCCGGGATCACGGCAGCGGCAGGGATGGCGACTCCTCTCACTGCCACCACTGCGTGCTCAGGTGATTAGCTGCTCACTGTGCAGGAGAGCCAGAGCTTTTCCCTCCCTGCATTTGGCGGCAGCGGCTGCTCCACCCCATTCCCCCCTCCTAAAGCCTAGCGAGGGAGAAGTTATTTGATATCCCCCTCCCGGGGACCCCAAGGCCAATTGCTGCAGGAGTATCGCTGGGGCATGCCCCTCACTGCCTGTCTCTGCCTATTTGTGGCAGAGCAACTTCTCACTTGCTGGGCGTTAACCAAGGGGAAGCAGTAAAATCAGTTTTTATTCCTTTGCTAAAGCTGCTATTCCCTTCTTCACATGGCTTCGCCCAGCAGCAAGAGGGAAAGGGAGAAGGCAGTGGCATATCTGTGTGCTGCTGCTCCTGCTAGCAGAGCTATGAAAACTGGAAGGGAGCATGTTGGCGCCACCGACAGCAGCCTCAGTGAAATGCTCTCTAATGGTTTCTTTATTCTTTATTATTCCCTGCAATTCACTACAGATTTCATACTCACAAGACCACCTGCTAAGAATTGGGCCATTTTTCTTTAAGGAGCAGTTTTCTGATTTCTCACACACCCCCTCCATCTTTGCAAATGCTATGGATTACAACAAACAAAGGAAAGAAGCAGCAGTGCTGAAAAAGGAGACAAGGTAAAAGGGCGGGAATTTTAAATAGACTAAAGAATTGGGGAGAAGGAACTCTCTCCCTTCAATCTTTCTGACTAATTTATGCTCACTTGCTAACAAGATGGATGAAATACTCCTTTTAAATAGATGCAATTTTGATTTCTACAACTCAGCAATTCTCTGTTTTATTGAAACCTGGCTTAATGCAAAAATTCATGACAACAGCATATATATCCCAGGATTACAGATATTTAAATCAGACAGAATTGAAGGGACATCAGGTAAAGCGAAGTGTGGAGGATTATGTTTATATATCAACAACAGCTGGTCTCAGGATATAACTATAATATATAAATTCTGTGATGAAAACTTAGTCTTTACATATCAATTGCAAGCCATTTTATACTCCATGTGAGTTCTCCTCATTTCTCCTAATAGCTGTGTATGTTTCTCCACAAGCTTGTGTAAACAAGGCATTACAAACTCTAGCTGATCAGATTATGGAGGCTGAAGCCAAATACCCAGATTCCCTTCCCATCATTTTAGGAGATTTCAATCAAGCAAATTTAAGGAAATAGCTCTCCAAATATTTCCAGCATGTCAATTGTCCCACCAGAGGCAAAAATACTTAGGACCACTGCTACACTACAGTAAAAGATGCTTTTAGGTCTTTACCATGAGCAGCTGTGGGACACTCTGATGATTCACCTTGTACCTGCCTATAGACAAGGACTCAAAACCATGAAACCAACAATTAAAGCAGTGAGGACTTGGACTGATGAGGTAAAGCTGAAGCTTCAGGCTTGCCTTGATTGCACTGATTGGATTTTTTTTGAAGATACTTCTGCAGACCTAGATGATCTCACAGATATTGTAACATCATGTCAGCTTCTTTGAAGACCTATGTGTACCAACAAGGAACCTGCAAATATACAGTAACAATAAACCTTGGTTCACAGCTAAACTTAAGTAACTACATCATTCCAAAGAGGAAGCCTACAGAAAAGGTGACAGAATAACAATAGCACTTAGACTTATATACTGCTTTATAGTGCTTTATAGTCCTCTCTAAGCAGTTTACAGACTCAGCATATTTTCCCCAACGCTCTGGGTCATCATTTTACCCACCTGGGAAGGATGGAAGGTGTGAGGGGTAGGCTGCAGGGCGAGGCCATGGCCGACCACCCTTCCCAGCCCTGCTTCTCCAAGGGGGCACCTGGATGTCCTTACCTGGCTGTTCTGCTGCTGCAGCAGTCGGGAGCAGGCCAAGTCAGATGAGGGGGAGGCCGCTGCGCTGTAGGCCCCGGCAAAGGCAGGCAAGTAAGGCTGGGCCACATGGTCGAAGCAAGGAAGCCAAAGAGCAGCTACAGCTATGCTACAGTATAACTCTAAGGCACCAGCCAAGGCGTGCGAGACCAATAAGTAGTGGTGGGGTGGGGCGGGGGTGGGGCCAACCAGAATTTTTACTACCAGTTCGCCCAAACCGGGCCATCCTGGCTGAATTCCACCACTGTTTGAGGGGCTGCCACAAAGAGGAGATCAATCTATTCTTATCCTGCATGTGAGGGCAGGCAAGAAATAATGGATGGAAACTTATCAAGGAGAAAACCAACTTAGAAGTAACGAGAAATTTCCTGACAGTGAGAACAATTAACTAGTGGAATGACTTGCTTCCAGAAGTTCTGGGTACTCCATCAATGGAGATTTTAAAGAAGAGATTGGACAGCCATTTGTTTATTTTTTAAAAATATACTTTATTGATTTTACAATTAAAATAGACCAACAACACATACATAAACGCAAGAGAGAAAAAGAAGACAAGAGAAAAAAAATAGAAACAAAAAGATAGAAAACAGTTAAAAACATTTTCATCTTCAACAGTTTGTGAGACCTCCTTTTTATCCTTATTTTATACCATATACACAATTAATTCTGTATATATCTGTATATCACTACTATGGTTCTATCATATCTTCTTTTGCCTTTTAGTATGAAACCTATCTTTGATCTATCCATTTGTACCAGCAGTTCCAGCTGTCATAATATATTGAAGTGTCTTTATCTTTTAATGCCAAGGTTAATTTGTCCATTTCTGCACAACTTGGAATTTTTTGAATAATCATCTCCTCTGATGGAAGATGAAGCTGTTTCCAACATTGTGCAAAAGCCAATCTGGCCACTGTCAAAATATGTATTTTTATATATTTCACTTTTTTTGGTAGTTCTTTATCAAAGATCCCTAATAGAAAGGACTCTGGTTTAAATTCGATCTGTTCTCTTGTCATTTCCTCCAGCCAATTTCTAATTTTCTGCCAATATTTTTGAGCTTCTGTACAGGGCCACCACATATGGAAGAAAGTCCCCCCCCCCTCTTTTTTTTTTTGCAACTTCAGCAGTTCAGACTCATATTGGGGTGCATCTTTGCTAATCTCGAAGGAGGAAGGTGCCACCTGTAAAATATTTTATAGGCATTTTCTTTGTACGCTACCGATTTTGTGATTTTGTTATTTCTACCCCAGACCTTTTCCCATTCTGTTAAGGTGATACTACACTCTATGTTCCTACTCCAGACTATCATGTTCCCTTTAACAATTTCTTCCTCTAATTCTACCTCTAATAAATAATTATAAAATTTTGTTATATTTTTTTTGCCTGATCCTAATAAAATTTTATCTAATTGCTGGAGTTTATTATTAATTCTAAATTCTTTCTTGTCCTGTTTGTATCTACTTTGAATTTGAAGATATACCCACTTGTTGTGGCTCCGATTCCCGAGCCTGTGCTGTTAGAGGAGGAGGACTTGGAAAATGAGGAGGAGGAACAGGGAATGCCTTCCTCCCCAGGACCTTCCTCTCTGGTAATGCCTTCCTCCCTTACAATGCCTCAGGTTTCATCAGACAACCGAGAGGAACAGCCTGAGATTAATCAGGAGGAAGGCATATCAGAGCAGCCCCTGACAGGGAGTCAAGAGGAAGAATGTTGGCTTGATCCTAGGCAGCATCATAGGGAGAAACGTGAGCAGCAACGTAGGAGTTGTGGGAGGGTCAGAGAGTGAGCTGAGTCATTGAGCCATACCCCACAGGGGATAAAAGTGGGTGTGTTGTCGGCTGGAACTTTGTACGGGACAAAGTTTGATCTTACTTCAGGTTTTCTTTGTGAATGATTTTTGTGGTCTGCCTTGTAATTTTCTGTAAGTAGCTTTTTACTTGTTATCAGTTCGGACTTGGCAGGCAGAGCATGTTGGAATGCCAAGGACATTATCGGTTCCAAAGAATTAAGTCTGTGAAGTCCGAGCCAGCCTGCGTTTGTTTGCCTGTGTTTGTGTGAGTTTGTACTCTTTCATCTTTTGGAAAGAAGAAAGGTGGAACAGAACATTTTTGTCCCGTACCCGACTTAAACTATCTTTTACCTAAAATGGACCACCAGCAGCAGTTTCAACAACAGCTGAAAGATGAAAATCAAACTCTACAACAGCAAGTGGCTCAATTAACAGCCCAACTTGCTTTGCTGCAGGCTCATGCAGCTCCTCCTCCCCCTCCCCGTCAGAAATGCCCGGTGGCTGTGCCAGGTAAGTTTTCTGGGCAGCCTGAGATGTTCCTGGCTTTCATGGGACAGTGCCAGTTATTTATGGCTATGAGGCCAGAGGATTTCCCAGATGACCAGGCTCGGGTGGGGTTTGTGATAAGCCTCCTTTCTGGCTCAGCCGCCAGATGGGCCACATCTTTGTTGCTCAAGAACAGCCCGTTATTAACTGATTACCAGAGTTTTTGGCAACACATGCGACACATGTATGAAGACCCCATACAAGTGCAGACGGCAGCCAGGTGTCTTAAGGATCTTCGACAAGGGAAGCGCACCTTGCAAGAATTTATTTCTGAATTTCGGCTTTTATGCCTGGACTCCAACTGGAATGACGCAGCATTAATGGACGCCTTCCAGGATGGCCTGTCAGATGAGCTGCAGGATGAGTTAGTTCAAGTGGAACCGGCCCCGACCCTCTGGTGGTGCAATGCTTGTGCATCAATGCACGTCTCCAATGGCAAAAGAACCGTCGCACCGTCTAGGAGCAGCCATCCGCATCTGTACAAGAGCGCCCTGTGCTAACAGCGCCCCGGGTCACCCAATGTGTCGTGGACATGGCCGAGGAACCAATGGAGTTAGGAGCGGTCAGACCTCGCCTGACGGCTCAGGAGCGAACGCGGAGACGCCAAGGGGGTTTGTGCTTGTATTGTGGGGGGGCAGGACATTTCGCTATTTCTTGTCCTCTAAAGCGAAGTGGGGCACTCAAGCCTGTGCCTGAATCTCGGCGTGATCAGTCGGGAAACAAGGCAGGCCCGACCTGGGGGGGGAACCCTAGGCTGGGCACGTATCAAACACCCGCCTGAATTAGCGGAGGTTGATTCTGGGCCCCCTCGGTATCTGATTTTGGACACTCGGGTTTTCTTGGCTAACCAGTCGAAAGGGATTCCAGCGAACGCGCTGGTGGACTCAGGGGCCACGACTAACTTTATGGACCAGGCCTTTGTGGCCCATTTTGATGTTCCCTTGGTTCCGGTAGAACCTCCGATGAGGGTCGAGACTATTAATGGGTGGGAACTTATTGCAGGACCCCCTTCCTCCACGGACGGTGCTGCCAGCAGAATCCTTGGCCGCAGTCCAGGAACCGGTGGACTTACGGACTCAGGTGCGAGAGGCGCAGTGCCTAGATGCTTGGTCGCAGCAGAGGATGGGGGAGATTGGACCCGAATCCCCATGGACTTTGGAGGAGGGCTTACTTAAGCATCAGGGCCGGTTGTACGTACCCACAGGGCCGCTTCGAGCCCTTATTATGACTCAGTGCAGCCAGCCATTTTGGGTTTTTTAAGACCCTCCATCTTGTAACACGGACTTTTTGGTGGCCTCAAGTACGGCATGATGTCCACGCCTATGTCACGTCCTGTGTACCGTGCAGGCAAGTGAAAGACGGGTGCGCCTCCTGGTCTCCTCCAACCTCTGCCGACTCCAGAAAGACCATGGGGAGCAATTTCCATGGACTTCTTGACTCATTTACCATCATCCTCAGGATTTACGACTGTGCTTGTGGTGGTCGACATGTTTGTCGACCACCACTGCCTGTTTATTCTTGCAGCATGTTTTTCATCTCCATGGTCTGCCAGACAGGGTAGTTTCTGACCGCGGTGTACAATTTACAGCCCAATTTTGGAAAAGCCTGATGACCGCGTTACAGGTGCAGGTGTGCTTGTCGTTGGCGCACCATCCAAAAAACTGATGGTGGGACGGAGAAGGTCATTGGCATTCTCAAGCAATCTTTGCGTTGTTTTGTAAACCAACGGCAGAACAACTGGGTTGATTATCGCCCTCTGGCGGAGTTTGCATTCAACAACTCCCAGCACACCTCCACCCAAATGACACAATTTTATGCTAATGTGGGGTACCATCCGCGGTTCTTTCCGTTGACTATTAGATTCCCCTGTTACCGAGACTCAGGAATTCCTTTCGGAACTACACTCAGTTCAGCAGTTAGTTCGGCAGCAACTGATATGGGCCAAGGAAGTTTACAAGCGGTTCGCAGATCGCTCTCGACGGGCAACGCCTCCGCTGGCTGTAGGAGACTGTGTGTGGTTATCCACAAAACATCTTCAGGTTGACCGCCCGATAAAGAAGCTGGACCATCGGTTCATCAGCCCATTTCCCATCGAGGCGGTCATCAACCCCGTAGCCTATCGACTGACTCTACCACGCTCCATGCAAATTCATCCAGTCTTCCACCATTCCCTTTGGGTCCCTGACGCCCCTTCGTGTGATCTCCAACATCCTGCAGCTGATGAAGATGACGGTGAAGATGACGCCGTAGACGGCAACGTGGTCAGCATTAGGGATTCCCGCTGGCTGAAAGGGCAGTTCCAATATTTGATCGAGAGGCAGGGGGATGGGCCAGAGGCCCTTTCCTGGGTGGATGCTTCCACAATCCACGCTGGATGTTCCATGACCATTTCCCCTTGAGACCACATCCTGACCGTCAGACTCGGGGGAAGGGCCCTGCGGTGAGGGCTACTGTTGTGGCTCTGATTCCCAAGCCTGTGCTGTTCGAGGAAGAGGACTCGGAAGATGAGGAGGAGGAACAGGGAATGCCTTCCTCCCCAGGACCTTCCTCTCTGGCAATGCCTTCCTCCCTGATAATGCCTGCCTGCCTGTGTTTGTGTGAGTTTGTACTCTTTCATCTTTTGAAAAGAAGAAAGGTGAGACAGAACACCCACTGATCAATTTTTAATCTCTGATCTTGAAGATCTTGTCACGATTTCAGATTTCCTTGCATATCCAATAGGTCCTTAAATTTAATCATTTTAGTAATATCCAAATTATATAGGTGGATCATTGCCTCCATTGTTGAGATACAGATTGGTATCTTTAAGTAGTGTTTTTTCCGTATTTTCTTCCAATTAGTCAATAATGAATCTCTGATTACCGTATTTTCTGGACTATAGAGCGCATCGGAATATAAGCCGCACCCACTAAATTTTAAAAGAAAAAAATATTTTTACATATATTAGCCGCACCAGACTATAAGCCGCAGAAAAATACGTTGTGAAATGAGATATTTACACAGTTTTTGTAAATGTTTATTTACATACCTTGTTTCCAAACGGTGCCTGTAACACGGCAGTAAAACGGCTGAACAAACAAAACAGAAAAGTCATTAATGTTTTTTTTCATCCTCCTCCTGTGCACTGAAACCACTGAAGTTGTCTTCTTCAGTGTTGGAGTTGAAGAGCCTCAGAACATCTCCATCACACACCTTTTCAGTCTCTCTGTCGGTGTCGATCTCAATGTTACTTTCATCTTGAGGCACAGTTACCGATGAAATTGTGTTGTTCTCTCCACGCAGTAGTCCAGCCTTTCAAAACCCCTTGGTGATCGTGGATTCTTGCACACTGCTCCACGCTGTTAGGATCCACTAGCAGACCTCAGAAAAGAATGCTCTTTGCATGCGGCCAGTTTTTGTGAATGATTTTTTGCCACTGGTCATCCAAGCCTCCCGCTCACCTCGGAGTGCCACTTTAAATGCACGATTCACACTGATGTCGAGTGGCTTCAAAAACTTAGTTGTACCTCCAGGAATCACAGCTGGAATAGTTTGTTCTCTTGATGGCTGCTTTCACAGAATCTGTTATATGGGCCCTCATACTGTCCAAAACAAGCAATGATTTTTTCCGGTGAAAAAATCCTCCCGGGCAATTACTGTAGCACTCCGTCAGCCATTCAGTCATTAGGTTTTCTATCATCCACCCTTTTTTGTTAACTTTAACGACTATGCCTTTCGGGAGTTTTTCTTTTGGCATAGTCATCCGCTTAAAAATCAACATCAGTGGAAGCTTCTGTCTGGATGCGGTGCAGCTCAAAACACACATGAAATGCGTTCTCTCGTGGCCAGTTGTTTTCACCATAATGGATGATGCTCCTGTCTTGTTAACAGTTCTAGTTAAGAGGCAGGTCAAATGTTAAAGGTACTTCATCCATATTTATGATGTCATCTGGTCCGATGGAATTCTCGGCTAGTTTTGTTTCAATAAATTTGTGGAAGTTTGCAACTTTTTCGTAATCAAAAGGGAGTTGCTCAGAGACAGTCGTCCGCACCCTGATGGACAGATCTTTTTGTCTCATAAATCTACAACACCATGACGGTCCACCTTTAAAATCTTCAATACCCATTTCGCTGGCGATTGTTTTAGCTTTCAGTCGGATCTGCACGGTGGATACACCTCTGCCATCTGCTCTCTGTGTGTTCACCCAGTCCTCAAAAACATTTTCAAGTTTAGGCCATCTGCTTTTATGACCTCTGAAAGCCTTTGTTGTCCTTTGGCATTGAATCAGTTCTTCACGCTGCTGTCTCCAACGTCTCACCATTGATTCATTAACGCCAAACTTACGTGCAGCAGCTCTATTTCCTTCCTGGATAGACAGATCAATTGCTTTCAACTTAAAAGCTGCTTTTCTTCGTGGACTTTCCATGATGATATGCTTTTCTTCGTGGACTTTCCATGATGAGGGTGTGAAAAATATTTTGCGTTCATGCGTGTCATGCTGCTTGCGTTGAGCGCGCCAAAAACTACTGGTAGCATCTTCTTCTTTGCATTGTCTGTGTCTGTCACATTTTTGCGCTCCCTGATGGCAGTTAGCGAAGAAAAATCTATAGATAAGCCACATTGTTGTACAAGCCGCAGTATTCAAAGCGTGGGGAAAAAGTAGCGGCTTATAGTCCGGAAAATACGGTAGGTGTCTGGGAAAATATTTCTGGCTAGTTTTCCCAATATCCCATAAAAAAGCATGCCATTCCCTCTGTAAGTCATGGCCTTCTAAGAATAAGATTCTCTTATTAGTTAAATTCACCCATTCCTTCACCCATACTAAAGACGCTGCACTATAATACAACTCCTAATTTGGAAGTGCCAACCCTCCCCTGCTCTTCATATCCTGCATTGCCTTTAAGTTTATTCTAGGTTTTTTTCCCTTGTCAGATGAATTTTGCAGTTATTTTATTAAGTTCTTCAAAAAACTTTTTGTGTACTTTGATTGGAATCGTCTGAAATATATAGAGGAATTTTGGAAGAATATTCATTTTAATAGCAGCAATCCTGCCTAATAATGAAAGTTGCAGCTTGCCCCATGTTTCTAAATCCTTCTTTACCCGTTGCATCAATTTATCATAATTATTTTCCTTAAGTGTCTTACAATGTGCTGTCAACCAATGTGCTGTCAATGTGCTGTCCTAAGTATTTAACTTTCTTTATCACTTGTATTCCCATAACTTCTTCTAGTTCTAATTTCTGTTTTTCTGTTAAATTTTTGGTCATTAATTTTGTTTTCTTCCTATTAATTTTTACTCCTGCTACTGCTCCAAATTGTTCTAATTCATTCATCAATTTTTGTCCTCTTTCTATTGGTTCTTCAATAAAAAAAATTATATCATCCACAAACGCTTGTAACTTATATTCTTCTTTCTTAACCTTTAATCCTTTTATGTCTGGGTTCTGTCTAATTCGCGTTAATAATGCTTCTAGTGATAATATGAAGAGCAGGGGGTGAGAGTGGGTAGCCCTGTCTGACTCCTTTTTCTATTTTTATTGGGCAGGTATATTCCCTGTTTATTATAATATTTGCTTGTTGTGTATCATAAATGATTGTTATAATATTTTCAAATTTGGTGCCTAAATTCATGTTATAAATTTTTTGGATTAAAAATTGCCAATTTAAATTATCGAAGGCCTTCTCTGCATCTAAAAACATAAGTGCAATTTGTTTTTCAGGATGGGCTTCATAAAATTCTAAAACATTTAATACTATTCTTAAATTATTCCTGATTTGTCTGGTCGGGAGAAATCCATTTTGGTCTTCATATATATGTTCATTTAACATTCTTTTTAGTCTACTTGCTATAATAGAAGTAATTATTTTGTAATCAGTATTTAGCAAAGAAATCGGCCTATACTTTTGTATATATCGGGGGTCTGAATCCTCCTTCGGGATCAGCGAAATCAATGCCCCCCTCCATGAATCCGGTATCCTGGCTGCCAATAAGACGTCATTAAAAGCTTCCACCATAAGAGGTCCTATTTGTTCTGCTATTGCCTTGTACAGCTCTTCTGGGATCCCATCTGGTCCTGGGGATTTGTTCTTTTTCTAGTTCTCTATTGCTGATTTCAATTCGAACCAAATAATGTCTTTATTTAATAATTCTTCCATTTCTTCCCCAATTGCTTTATCCTTCATTTCATCTAAATAGTTTCTTATCCTATCTTCTTCCTTTTTATATAACTCTTCAAAATACTTATGGGCAATTTCTTTTTTCTGTTCTATCCCTTGTTGTATATCCCCCTTTCCATCTATTAGCTGATAAATCAATCTTTTTTCTTTCCTTTTTTAAAGTCTATATGATAGCCATCTCTCTGGCTTATTGGAATGCTCAAAATAAGCTTGTCTAGTTGTATTCAGATTTATAATCATTCTTTCTTGTTCAATTAAATTCAATTTATGTTTAGTTATTGTTATCTGATTTTGCAATTTTGAATCCTTTGGGGTACTCTGTAATTGAGTTTCTAATTCCTTAATTTTTTGTTGTAATTTGTTTTGCTGAGTGTATTTTTCTTTGTTCCTTATTACTGCCTTCATTGTATCCCAAATGTTTTGTTTCGTAGTTGCTCCATTATCATTTTCCTTTAAAAAATAGTTTAATTCCTCCTTGAGTTTGTGAGTATAATCTTTTTCTCTGAGTATTTAACGTCCATCTTTTCTTGGGTTTTTCCCTACCCTTCCATATTATCTGAATTGGATTGTGATCTGCCCATACATTGGGTAGAATTTCAATCCCTTTTATCTCATTTGCTATTTCCCCAATCATCCATGCCATATCAATTTGTGTCCATATTTGATGAGGATTTGAATAAAATGTAAATTGTTTTTTCTCAGGATGTAATCTTCTCCATATATCAATCAAATTTAACTCCTTCATCATTTCCATGCATATTTTGGGAAGCTCTCTTTTTTCCCCTTTGTTCCTTCCCCCATTACTGTGGTCTTTTTGATAATCAGCAATAGAATTAAAGTCTCCTATGATACAAATATTTCTTTTTTCCAATCCTACTATTTTTCCATAAAGATGCTTAAAAAACTCTCTTTGATCTCCATTCGGGGCGTAGATTACCACTAAGAGAATTGGATGGCATTAATCCAGATCTGCAAAACCAGAGTTCTTCCCTCAGAATCTGACCATATTAAATCTGCTTTCATATCCTCTTTAACATATTTAACATCTTTAACATATACTGCAATCTCTTTCTTTTTCCATGCGTCTGCTGGTGCGGTGAATAGCTTCCCTAATTTCGGGCATTCTAAGTATTTGTCATCTGATTTCTTTATATGAGTTTCTTGTAGACATACTATATCAGCATTTTGATTGATTAATTTGGATATTATCTTTTTCCTTTTTATCGTCGAGTTTAAACCATTTATATTAATTGATAGTATTTTCTTTTCTTCTTCCATTTAATTAGTTCTGTTTCGCTCTTTGTCTTGTAACGGCTTCATTCTCTCCTTGTGCCTGAAGATGTGTCCCACTTTTTTCTCTCTCCTGTTGTAATTGAGTATTTCCTTGATTTCCTAAAGTTCCATCTCTGTTCTTATGATAGCCTTGATCTTCCTGGGAGTTCGTTTCCAGTTCATCCTTACTGCTCTGGTCTTATGAACGGCCTACCAACCGTTCATAAAATTCCTGGGCCTTTTCCATGGAGTCTATTTTGAATTTCCTCTCTTCCCAAGAAACTAACATCCCCTCTGGGATTAGCCATTTAAATACGATTCTTTTCTGATTTAGGTAAGCTGCTAAGAATTTATAATCTCATCTTTGTTCTCTTACTCTTGTTGGTATTTGTTTGAGAACCAAGACTTCTTTGCCTTTATATGTGATTGATTCATCTTTTGATATCCTATATATGATATCCCGGACACTCCTTCTCGCAAATCGTATATGGACTTCTCTTGGGCATTTGTGGCGTCTCGCATAATTAGTGCTAACCCTGTAAACTTCACCAAACTCCCTCAAGATGTCATCTTTATCCTTTTCCAATAGTCCAGTCAATATTCCTGCCATTAGTTGTTCCAAGTCTTCTTCTTTTGATTCCACTATATTTTGGAATCTCAAGTATGTAGCAGCCTTATCCATCTCTAGGTAGACCAGTGAGTCCTCCATTTCTTTACTCACATTCTTTAATTCTTCATCTACCCTTTCTAATTTCCTTTCAGTTCATTCTGTCCTTTTCTCTACCTCTTTTATTGTTGCTTCATTTTTCTCCAAGGCCTGCTGTAATAATCCAACTTTGTCCTCTACTTTGGAGATATCCGCTTTCATTTCTGATTTTAATTTCCCCATCTCCTCTTTTAATTCATTTATATCTGCTCTCGTCTCATTATGGTTTTTCATCATTGTTTCTTGCAGCTTCATCATCGATTCCTGTAAGGTAAGCAAGATTGATTGGATATTGGCATTCGAGATGTTAGCTTGTTTCTCCACTGGTAATATTTCTTCAATGGTTTTTTGTGCCATGGGCGAAGCTGTTGCTGACATGGTTGTTAACGTCGGGGTGACCTTTCTTCCAGTTTTCAGAGTTGTAGTTGTTGTGGAAGTCATTTCTTTTAAGATTTGTTTCTGTTGTTTTAATATATTAATTATATTATCCCAAATTAACATTCAGTAATAGAATCTCTATATTAGGATTGACCGGTATCTATCTGCTGGATAGCTGTACTCTTTGCCAATTACTGGAGTATAAGTTCTTATAAATAAAAATATTATCACTGTATTATTTTAAATCCAAATTCTAAATCACATATATAATTTTGTAAGGCCTCAATGCTCAGCCTCTATACATAACTTCACGTAACAGGAAAAGTATATAAATATTATATCCAAGTCCAACTATATTTAAATATTATAAATATATGTATTATCTAATCTTATTTTAAATATTCTTAAACACAAACAGTATTACATTCATCTGCAAGTGGATTAATTATTTAGAGATCGCACAATGAATTGTAATATTAATATATAAAATCCTTTATAGTTATTAGTTAAATAATACTTAATGTTCTTACTATTTTCCTATATATCTAATCAAAGTATAACTATTACTATTATTAATAAATCAATTAAATCAGTTAATTCAATCATTGAACAATCAATTACAACAATCAATTTTCCTTTCCCAGTATGCATATTTATAAACATTATAAAGAGAGATTGAAAAAGGAGAAATAGTTCATCATAGCGTTGGAGGGTGGGGAAATGAAGAAAAATGAGCAGATGTATACAGGAAAAAGGGAGTAAAGAAGGGGAAAAAAGAGATTTAAAGTAAGTTTTTAGCTTTCCGTCTCTAAGTTTTAAGAGCTTACACTCCAAACACACCGGAAGTAGGGAGGTAAGAAATGCTGAGTAGTGACTGTAATTACATGTTATCTCCACACATTCGGAAGCTTCCACTTTTACTTTTCATCTTAGAGTACCTAAGTTCAATTTTCCTGATTTTCTTCAGATGCAACCACCTCCTCAGTTAAATCAGTATACTCCCTGAAGGGCAATTAAGTGGTTTACATCAGTTATATTGTTACAATAACTTCTGGATTTCTAAGTATCGCCTGTGGCGCCGCACTGTCTCTATTCCGCCGTCTCCGATCCCGTCTCCGATTTAATAAAGTCTTTCAGCAGAAAAATCGAATAAAATAGTCCAAATCCCCCACACCTTCCAGTCACCTTCCAGCTGCTAGATTCCCTTCTATTAATATCGATGTGGTATATCTCCCGACCTCGTAAGCTTCCCTTTTTACTCGTTATTGTCCTCTATCTCTCTTCTGTCTGCCAAGCCCCTTCACTTTCACTTGCCTCGCATCCGCTTTTTGGCCGCTTCCTTTTAGGGCTCCAGACAGACACTTGTAGCAGCCTTATGAAAGTCTATAGCATTCCAATCCTCCTCTCCGCCGCTAATTTTCTCTGTCACACTCTTCACCAATGATCCCACAACCTGTCACTCACTTGCTTCTTTACATCGGTGGCAGTCCGGACTTCGGAGCCGCCATTGATAGACAGCTATTTCTTGCTTGTTGGGCTCTGGAGGGCTTCTCTTTGCTGCAGGGGGGTTGCCTTCCCCACACTGCAGCTCGAGCCTCCCCCACACCGGCACGAATCTCTCCGGGACTCAGGCACCCTCAAAGGATCACACCAACCACAAAAAGAGATTAACCACAGATGGGCTTCTGCACCTCTGTTTGTCCTTGTCTTACCACCGGAAGTTCCAAGCAAAGCCGGACAGCCATTTGTTTTAAATGGTAGTTTCCTGCATGAGGAGGTGGTTAGACTTCCAAGGTTCTTTCCAACTATGTTATCTGTGTTCTGTGCCTTCTTCACAATACAATCAATTATGTTACAGATCAGTGGTCGCTAACCGGTGGGCTGCGACCCACTGGTGGGCCTTGAGAAAAGTTTGGTGGGCCGCAGAGAAATCTCAACCCCAACAAAGCAATTAATCCAGGTTGTGTAGAAACACAAGGCTGTACCGCCCACATAGCCCGCCAGAATCCTCCCCACCCACTCACTCCTTACCCGGTAAACTTGCCTGCTAAATTGCTATTTTTCCTTTTTTCTTTTTCTGACCATCATCTGTTCTGCTGTGCCAGGAGATTTAGATTAGCTAGGAAGCAGGAAATGATTGGATTTCTTGCTTTCTACCTAGTCTTTAGATCTTTGGCTCAGCACAGCTGAACCTTCCTTAGGACCGAACGTTTGCTTGCAAGCAAATTCAGTGCAGACTCACGGCAAGCAAATTTGAGAGACTGAGCTAGCCGATGGCAGACAAATAGATCACTGAAAGATTCTGTCAGCAACTCAATCTGCCTGCTTTGCCTGATTTTGGGTAAAAGTTGCTCTTTTTTTTATAAAAAAATCAATATTTACATGCATGGTTTGTTAGTTAATTTTGTGAGTTTGCTTGCTAGCAAATTTTATGTGACAGACTGAGCTAGCCAATGGCGGATAGATAGATCTCTGAATGAATCTGTGATTCTGTGAGCAACTCAATCTGCCTGCTTTGCCTGATTTTGGGTAAAAGTTGCTCTTTTTTATAAAAAAAATCAATATTTATATAAATATTTATAATATTTACATACAAGCTCTGCCCAGCCAGTCACATGACCACCAAGCCACACCCACAAATTAGGCCATGCCCACAGAACCAGTTAGTGGTCCCTGGGATCTAAAAGTATGAGTTTGGTGGTCCCTGAGGTCCAAAAGGTTGGCAACCCCTGCTACAGATGTATTCATGGAAAGGGAAACAAAACATTATCAACGATTAGAATATCAACAGAATGCAACCTGAATGTAGAATCTAGTGCTTGATATATAGTTAACCTCTTATGACTTCATTTTCAAATCAACTATCAAAGAGTTCATGTATCTCACCTGTCCAGCCAGTATATGCAGAGCAGTCATGAGGATCTGCTGTTTTTAATCCTTCTTCCATTTGCTGCAATAAGTCTTTAATTTTAGTTGTAATTTTCTTATTAAAATATGAGCTGATCTGCAAAAAAAAAAAAAGGCTAGAAATTTTTAAGACTTATGCGCACAGAAAAAGGTCTGATTCAGGTAACAAATTAAAGCTTCGTGAATAAAACATGCAAATCTTAAGCAATAAATCATATTTACATAATAACATTTAGGCAATAAATCACATTACACATGTAATATGTAAGCATTGGAGCGGTTATAAAAAGTTTAGGGACTGAAATATTTTAACCCTCAAAAATTTCTGCTTTGGATGGAATGGTTTACCTGAATTGTTCCAATCTTACTGGAAATATTCCATTTTGAAATGCAGCATTTTGACTACAAAACAGAAACCACACTACATTCCAGCATGTCCCAAAATTTTGGAACACATTTTGTTTGTTCATTTTGATCCTGAACTGTTTTACATCTTCCTAATTCACACAAAGATCAGAGCCAAATCAGTAAAACTACATTATGGTTTAACATTATGTATGAGCTCAGCCAGCATGCTCGTTTAGCACTCAAACGAGTATGAGAGACCCAGCAACTTTGATAATGACTTTAATTACTTTGGCCAAGGAAAACTTTCAACAACTTCTCTGTCTCTGCTTCAAACAGAAAAATAAATGGCACCCATATATATTAGTTTCTTGCTATGCTTTCAGTAGGATTTCATTTCAATTTCCTTTGTTTTTCAACTTCTCTTTGAAATAATAATTTTGTAATTTAGCCTTAACAATGGATTGCATCCAACCATTTGTTCATAACTAGATGGGGAGGAAGAAGACAAGAAGTCTACAGGTATTTATGTTGCTAAGTGAGACATTTGCTAAGTGTGTTTTGCCCCATTTTACAATCTTTCTTGCCACAGTTGTTAAGTGAATCATTGCAGTTATTAAGTTAGTAACATAGTTGTTAAGTAAATCTGGTTTCCCATTGATTTTGCTTGTCAGAAGATTGGGCTTGCATGCCTTCTTGTGGTATGGGAAAAATAAAATACATGGTTACTTTCAAAGGCATTGTATTAGGAATGCATTTTTGCTAGTATGTGAGAAAGTGAGAGAACAACACTATTTGAGGATACCAGTTTGGCTTTCAATAATGGAAGCACTGGTTCACCCAAATGTCATTAACATAGAAAATATTGTCAGATATAAAGATATTTTGAATGAGAAGAGGGAACTCAAAAATAAACAAGAATTGACACAGTATTTGCAAGTGCAGATACATTCTAGATACCAGAAAGATGCAAAACTATATGATTTTTATAAAGAATTAACAGAGAAATTGATAAAAAATGTACATCTACCTATTATACATTAAATTGGAAGATGAAAAGTAAAAGAAACAATGATAGTATGGGCAAAAAACTTTGGTTATACAATTGAATTAGATAAATGGCAAAAATTGTGGGACAGGAACTATAAATTAACAATGTCAACTGCACACAAAGAAAATTTTTATGTTTTATTTTGCACCAGTGCAGTTGGCAAAAATGTTCAAAGATAAGTCGGCTAAATGGTGGAAGTGCCACCAGATACCTGAGTCTTATTATCATATGTGGTGGGCTTGCCCAAAAGCAAAAAAGTACTGGACAAAAATACATATGTGGTTGGAAAAAATAATAAAGCAGCATATTGATTTAAAGCCAGAAATATTTCTATTGGGGATTCTACCTGGAAAATAGTAAGGAAAATGTATATTTAGTTATTCATACATTAATTGCTGCTAGAATTGTACTTGCACAAAGCTGGAAGAGTGAAGAGATACCTACAGATGAGAATGTGATTAGGAAAATATTAGAATATGCAGAAATGAACACACCAACACTTGCAATTAAGAAAGAGCAAACTGAATATTATATGACATGGGATTTATTTTATCAATGGTTAAACAACAAAAATGGAAATTAGAAACAGGTAAACAAAATAAAGAAGATAAGTTAAAAGAGATAAGCAAATGCTATGATTAGTATTTTGAATATTACTATTTTAATATTGTAGAATAAATATGTGGAATATTACTTTTAATATTGTAGAATTAATGTCAATGTAATTAATGATGTTGCAAACTTTTATTACTGTTTAACAAAGATACTTGTACCCAGACAACACACTGTTCAACTGAAGATGGAATTATTGTATTAGAAATAAAAAACATTAATTAAAAAAAGAAGATTGCAAAAGCTGTCACTTCACTACAGGACATATGCAACTGTTGTAAATATGAACCAGTTCTCAAGCATCCAAATTTTGATCATGTGACCATGGGGATGGTGTAATGGTCATAAGTGTGAAAATGATCATAAATCACTTATTTCATTGCCATTATAACTGAACTTTCACTAAATGAATAGTTGTAAGTCAAGGACTACCTGTACTGTGATGATATCTTTTTGTGGCTAGTAAACCTGGTAATGGTGGCTGTTCTTTCTTAGTTTGCAACAATGTATGTTAGTAGTTTAAAGATATATGCTCTTCACAACTCAATAAAACAGGAATATCAGTAGGAATTGACGCAACCTAACAGTAGTGCCCAAGATAAGCTATGCGAACATATTAAGATTTAGGTTTGTATTATAAAATATCCATCATTATTTGGGCTCCATAGTCAATGTAATATTTTTACAGTCCAGCAAATCATTCAACTTTACTGAATTGAATTTCAGCTACAGGAATCTGAAAATAATGGGCTGAAACTAGCCAATCCATCACACAATATTTTGAAGGGATGATTTATTCATCTAATAAAGAGAAAATAGTCATCTGTGTCCATAAGATTTCCAAGAAGATATGATTTTTTTACAAGAAGTCTAGTATTTTGTGGAGAACTAGCCAACATTTGACAATATTACAATTATGGACCACTGGTGAATAGTTTCTTTCTAAGCAGTAGATTAGCAATTTTTGTTACATCGAAAGAAACAATTTTCAAATCTATTTATTTTCCTGCTTCTAGTTATTCTCTAGAAAGAAATCTTTTAATTAATAATGTGTGATTCTGTAGATTGTCCTGGATTTCTTAGTGGTTTTTCATACCATTAGCCATGATATCATTCTAAGTAAATATACTGAGGAGGAGTATCTGCCATCATCAGGCTTCTGTATTGTGTTCGTCTCACATCATATTTATATATATAAAATGTATATGTATATGTATATGGTGTATTTAACTCCAAACATTTAAATGTTCAGCTTAACAGTTCAAGCAAAAAGGGCCATGCCCCGTAAGGTTTCAGTTTGTAAAAATGGTCTTTTTTGGATCATAATAGGTGATTTACCAAAGCGGTAACTTTAAGTCTTCAGTACGAATAAAAAGTATGACCAATCTCAAGTGTATGTTAAATAACTAAACATCACTAGAACATCTGAAGTTGTCCCAATTAACTATTTTCTCCAGCTAAGTAATGTTTGCCATTAATTATCATTAGTCTTAAACTCACTCCAAAAGAACCAGTTAGAGTCTAAACTAAATCTTAATTATATGGAACATGCTGTTCAAAATACCAGGGTATATATACTCAGTGAATTAATTTTTAATACTCCTGGTTCAACTATGCAAAATCTATTTCAGTCCTCGATGTTGGTTAAAAATATAAAACCTGACAACTCTATAAAACCTGACAACTGAAGCAATTTCTAATTGTGCTCTGCAAAGTATCTGTCATAACTCAATTTATATTTGACAAAATACTTTTGATTTATGATTCAGTGATAATGGTTTTGACATTAGTCAAAATAAACAACAAGCAGCAGTTATTGTGCGTACCATTTGCTTATTAATTTGAATATAGATATTGGTTTGGAGAAAATGTACGCATGAAGAAATGGAAAGCTGGAGATGAGACAGATGGGATATGAGAACAAAAGCAAAACATCCACTTGTAGGTGTAAACTGCAAGTGCTCATGGTAGGAGCTGTAGATTTCAGAGAAGAATGAATTGGGAAGTCTGACATGACAATTTTCTCTTTTTATTATCTATAGTTTATATTTAAAATACATATTTTAAAATATTTAAAATATTCAGATTTTCTTTATCTAAAACCTTTGTCTGCCTTTCTGTACTACATCAAAATAGAACTTTTTCCCTTTCCTTATGGGTAGAAAGTGAAGTTCTATTTTGATGCAATTAGGAAGCAGAAATATTGCAGTTCTGCTCTGCAGAACTTGCAAAGCGAAGTTCACTCACAGGACTGTCTTCAAGTTGGAGAAATCCTTTCTGGGGAACAGCTGGTCTTGCAATCAGCATCATTTTAATTTTTCACAAAAACCCCAGTGGAACTCCAGGGATATTGTTTTTGCTGGAAAGAAAGATATTGCAACTTGGCAGATTTGGCAGCTACCATTACAGTGTCAATCCTGTATCCTGGAAACAATTCAGGATGTAAACATTTCAGATTCATGAACTACCAAGTGACAGCCAGATATCCATATGTGGCAGCCTTCTCTGGAGTTGAAAATGAAAAGCAACAATTATTATGATATAAATGGCATTTTTGGCAAGAACTATAAGGGAATGGGACATGTCATTAATAGTTAGTCACAGAGAATAACACGCAGGTTGACAATCCTTGCCATGCTGAGAAAAATGTTATTATTTAATAACAAAATATTTTAATATTATAGTTAGTCGTGGAAACAGCAGGAAATTAATTTCTGATTTGTTTTTGTTTTTTTGCTTGTATTTTTCTATTCACTCCTAGACAAGTTTGCTTAATATACAAATCCAAGGCACAGGGTGGATGAGCATTGTATTGGTTAATATCCTGCCAAACACTATTAGCTGATTGGATATTGAATTTTGTTGCCATAATCCTGGAAGACTCAGGGAGATATCAAAAGAGAGCTGTAGATTGCTTATTTCAGGTTCAGAACTAGAGAATATGTCAATGGGCAGATAGCCACCCTTCTTGAAAGTATATCCTACAGGAGCCAGTAAGGCTTATTTCTGAGTAGAGATAACAGGGTATAATATGGTTTTCCCTGTCATCTGTTTAAAGATATCAGTCCATTCTATAATTATTCTCCAAAAGCCTCCTTTTGTGTAAGTAATCATTTTATGACTTGTTATATTGAACCGGCTCAAATAAGCAGATTCTATTTTCAGAACATAGAAAAATTGTTCCCAGAAATTGTTACCACAAACCTTAACACTTCCCTGCATTATTAAAGGAAGATTGCTAACCAGGGCATACCAAATTGCACTTCTAATTCATACAGATTCAGTATAATTACATATACTGATTCAATATGTGTCCCATGAATGAAAATCCATAGAAATTAGTTCTGATGCATGGGGTAGACAGACTGGGATTGCCAAGAGATAATTCTCAATAATTGATCAAAGTGCAGCTTTATGCTCCTTTGGAAAATTCATGATAGCTCAAGAAATATCAGGTATTTCTTCACGTCTATTTTTTAAGATACTGGAATGTTAATGGTGACTATCACTTCATATGACAAGTTCCCCAATTTATACTTCCATCATATTTGATTTTAATCCTTAGTTTTTTGTCACCTCATTGCTTACATCCTTAATGCTCCTGTCTCCATTTTCGCACAGCCCTGTAAGGTGGGTTGGGTTGGTAGGAAATGACAGGCCAAACATCACCCAACAGACTTGCATAGGAGTTCCCAGACTGCTTCCTAAAAATCTGATAAACCAGATGAGGCTCACACCGTTCCTCCATTGACATAATAGTAATTTCAGTATATGAAATTGAAAGTGGAGACACAAAAATAACGATTAAGAGAGGGAGGGAATTTCTACATTCAATGAGTATTTGAGAAAGTAATCATCCCATTATATTTTCCACCAGTCTGATAATATGTGAAAGGCAGCTAAACATCACTGACATACTATTTTTTAACAATCATACAAACAAGGACATCCAGTTCCTGGCGTTTGCGGGCTTTGATTAGCTTCAAATTCTTCCACACGCTTTGGGTGTGGGGAAAGGCCTGGAGGCGAAGGAGTGTAGTACTAACGCTAAGGACCTAAAAGAGGGAGCGAGGAGACACAAATGCTAACCGAGAATTTAACGGGGAAAATAAAGATAGAAATCTGCTGTCCATGACGGAACAGCTAGACACCAAAGGACTCCTTTCCTTCAGGACAGACTCCGCCGGGCCTGCATGTAGCTTACCTGGCTGTCGCTCTCGAAGGGGAGGGAGTCTTCTCGTTGGGGCGAAGCCGAACTGCATCGATCGTCTTCCGAATCGTTGGGGGTAGGCAAAGTAGTGCTAGCCGAGGCGGTGCTTCCATGAGGTTGATAATCTGGATAGGGGTTATTGAACGCCCTCTCCTCCATCTCCGCTTCACTTCCCAATTGCACCTTCAGTCGCTTGGACATGCCCTCTCCCATCTCAGCCTGCCCCCTGCCCTCCCACCGTCGAACGGCGAGCCAAGCAGGACAAACTCCCCAGCCAGAGATAATAACAGCAACGCGCTTTAGAGGTCGCAAAACGGCACTGCGATCGGCGCCTAGAAAGACAGCAGCTGTTGCATACCAGCCAAAAATTAAGGGGCGGGGGTTCGGCAGGTGGTGAAGTTATCTCCCAGAGAAGGTTGAGAAATCATCGCCTCATCGCGGAGAGAAAACCAAAGCGGGGTGAAAATCTAAAATCCTTAGCAATTAAGGATTTTAAGCGGTTAACGCGAGTCCTCGTCAGTCTGCAAGATGACAGGACCAATGTGAGACTATTGTTTGTCGTTTTCTCTTCATTCCAGTCTTAAATCCGCCAACTTTCCATGTGTGGGGGCGCATGTATAAATAATATTCGTTCCCACCCCATTCTCGGGTTAAGGGTCAGAGAAACAACACACCCAATGATGGGGCTGTTTCCTGGAAATTTGGCAAGAAAATATAAGAGGACTAGCCCTCCTGCGGCACAACTGGAATGGGCAAACTGGGGAATCCTCTGGGGCTCGAGGGTATCCTCTAATTCCCCATTTCCTATGGATATCCTCCTGTCTCCCTCCTCCGAGACAGGTCAGGCCGTCACTGCTGTCGCAGCGGCACTTATTAACAAGCTCCGAGGCTGCAATACTGAGCTTCTGCCTCCTGCCTCTCCGCAACCGAAAATGATAGTCTCCAAAATCATTTTAGATCAAGATCATCAAGGGGAAAGAAAACCCAAAGAGTAGACAATAGATGAGCAACTCGTTAGGCAGGGACATTCGAACCCTCTGATCTCCAGGGATCATCAGAAGGGAAGAGTGGAGACCCCCCAAAAAACCAAACCCACAGCCCTTTGAAGCTTTGGTATCCTTTTCTCTTGTTGGTTTTGTGTTTCTTTTATTCTGGCAAACAGGGATTCACAGTCCCCCAAGTGCAGGTAGAGCTCAATCCTTCTTCAGTTGATCAGATCAATATTAGTACAAACACAACAAATAAAAGACTGGAAGGGGACAAGAAAATCATGGAGGTAGTGGAACAGTCACTGACAGTTATTGGCCTTCCAAGAGCTTCTGTTTTTGTGGCTGTGAAGTCAATATGTGTTTGCCTTGTAGTGCCAGTGAATAAACACACAAAATCAATCGTAAATGCCTATAGACTCAGAAGGTGGGATGGCCTCAGCCAGTTTATCTCACAGCTGTCAAGAGTGTACAGAAACAATCCGTCCTAACTGACACACATACACTTCTATAGAACACATATTTGTTTCACAAAAGGATGTTGAAGGTAACAAAATGAGTTTTAAAATGCAATCCTACCTATTGACAGACTTGCTCAATGTAAAGATATGTAATTTTTTTGCAAAAATAATTTCATTCCTTAAAAAAAATGTAGAAGGGAGCCTTTGTCAAACTGTTGGAGTTCACCTGCCTGAGCAAGTGATTGGAGGAATTGTCTCTCAATAATAGGTTGAGGGTAAGAATATTGCTTCACACCCTCAGATTTCAGTTCAACTTTTATATTCCTATTTAATTTTGCATCCAAATTTCCAATATTTTTCTACCAGCACCTGCAATCCTGCGTAACTCCTAATGTTGCTGTACTTGTATTGAAGACAGTTTTTTTTCTAAATCTGTCAGCATAAATATCCAGATCTAACTCCATAGAGTATATAATAGTATATTATAAGAGGATCTCATCTGACTGGCAGCAGGTTTTAGGCAGAATTTTATTTATGTATTTATGTATTTATACTTTTTAACTGGAGATATTGGGGCTTAAATTTTGGTTCTGATTTGGCTATTACTATTATGATCCTATTCAGATTCTTGCCAATCATTATATGAAACCACAAGCAACAATCATGGCCATTTAGAACCATCTGTTTAGCTGTCTCTTTCTGTCTGTCCTGATTTGGAAACAGAGAGAAAATATTCCAAAGCCTGTCTATTTATCTAAAAGTATAAAGTGAGGGAATGTTTGCAAGCAAGACAGATGACCCTTTTGTTGGTTATTTAGCCATCCATAGGGGAATCAAATGAAAAGCTTGTAAATAAGGAGAGCTGTGGAATTTGGTAGAACATTTAAGCAAAGCTGATTACTTTATAAGTAGCAGAACAGCAGCTTAAACTATAGAAGGAATTTTGTAATGTAGTAAATAATAATTTGCCTAATGAGCCTTATTGTCTAAATCTGTTTTGTAGTTAAACACAGTTGCTCTGCCAGATTAAATTGTGTTTACTACCTGGTTTGTTGCAATCAAAGCCTTTGGATCTTTGATGGAACCCTCTGTCCCAATCTTTTGTTCTTAGGAAAATGATTGGAATTGGGCGTGTTTTGTGTTTCAGCTTTATATTCTTACAAGGATCCCTGCTGTATATGTAGTATAGGCTGCCTTGAACCATTAAGTATCTTCCATTAAAAATTGAAAAAGGAGGACTTACATTGAAAAAGGAGGACTTGTCTAACTGGATTTGGGAAATAACCAGTACTTCTCAGAAAGAAAATGACCTAGCTTCTTTATAAGAGGGTATAGTATAGTTCATTGATTTATATAATAAATTATATGGCTGCCCATCTAACATGCATGATTCTGGGTGACTAAAAGTTAAAAATCAAATAAAAACACAGCTCAAAATCAAAATCAAAACAACAGAAATAATATCAAATAACCCAGCAACCAAGAACACTCATGATATCCCATACTTAATAAACCATGACTGAGAATTGGGCTTTAGCTTAATGGCAAAACCAAGTTTTTAATGCTTTGTGAATAATTGTTTTTAAAGTTCAATGATGATGATGATGAAGAAGAAGAAGCCGTACCTTCAATTGTGTTCAATTCTTGGCAATTGTAAGGACTAGTGCTCTCCACATTTTCCAAAACTGCTTTTTTCAGTTGTTTTATGCTCGTGAAGTTTTATGCCTAAAAGAAAAGCTTAATTGTTGGTAACTATTGCTAGCATCTTCTCACCTAGAGAGATGCCTAAGTAGACTTTCCTAATATCAAAATCCATTTTGAATTTTCCACTGAAATTTCCTTGGCTGTCTTCCTCCAGCAAAGACAGTCTTGATTCTCTTGGACTTCTCAAAAGCTTTAAAAATCATTAAGACAGAATTTTTAAGTTCTGAATGTGACATTTTTTCTTATAAATTGGGTGTGGTGGTTCATACACAGAGGATAGCAGGGTACTGCTTATTTGCACTGCCATTCTGACCTGCAGTTATTGCTGATGCCTTGGATAAGAATGTCCCTTGGGGCTAGAAACACACCCTGCACATACTAGTCATTCAGCAAATGAGTTTTTGTGCTCAATGTGTCTTTGAAACCAATCCTGTACCAAAAGGCATCATGCTTTTCTTGGACAAATCTTTGGAAGAAGGATGGAATTACAATGTTATAATGCTGTATAAGCAAACCAGCTTTGCATTTCCCAAGATAACATCAGGATTTGCTTTCTTCTCCTCCTTCTCCTCCTCCTCCATCATCATCATCATCATCATCATCATCATCATCATCATCAATCATCATCTTCTTCTTCTTCTTATGCTTTCTTAATAGGGGATCTATCTTATTAGTGTTAGTGCTACTGACCAATAAGCAGTATATCTTCCTTAATTCCTGAAATAAATGCTGACTGAAATTTTCCATTGAGTAAAACAACAGAGATATGTACAAAAAAAAGCTGCTTTCAAGACATTATTTCAAAAAAAGATTTACTGGGCTTTCCCAAACAGCACAGTCTAGAGCTCCTCTTGTAATTAGTTGTACTCATTGGATATAGCATAGCATAGCATAGCATAGCATAGCATAGCATAGCATAGCATAGCATAGCATAGCATAGCATAGCATAGCATAGCATAGAATACTTTATTGGCCAAGTGTGATTGGACACACAAGGAATTTGTCTTGGTGTAAATACTCTCAGTATACATAAAAGAAAAGATAGTCATCAGGAGTCGAGAATCATAAGGTGCAAAACAATCTTGATTCTTTTTAACTTCAGATTCTGAACAAATGTAAATTGATTTCCTTTTGTATGCTATAGTTTTCACTAGGATATCTATGTTAGGTGCCAAAATGATATTTTCTTTTCTCTTCTAAATGCATGAATTACACTGCAATTACATGACCCAAGGTTGGGCAAAGATTTCTTTAGCTTGGCTCTCCCTGTTGATCAAACATTAGCTATGAGTTCAGGAGGACCACAGAGTCATAGACCTATTCCTTCAGCAAGCATGTGAATCCATCCACAACTGGGACAAGAATTGATATTTTATCAGATAATTTATGAAGAAACAGCACCTCCAATTTACCAGAAATCAGGCAATACATCAGATATGGTTCCTGTATTATTTTATTTGCTTGAGACTGAAATTGCTTCCTGTGCAATTTTTTTGTTTTGTTTTTTCCAAAAAAAATGCTTTTTTTAATGCTGTTCCGAGTCATGCCTAAACAAACTGCTTTAACAAACAAAATAATAAATATGGACATAATCTATTTGTGATAATACATCCTTTTCCCGAGCTATATTGTATTTGTAAAAAATGGCAACTAAGGAGATTAAATACTTGTAGCAAAATCTCTCACTCATCCATTAACTTATAAAAATTATCAACTGACAACTTTGTGACATGCATTGTTCCTACTCCGTACATTATTTGGCTTGTACAAATGCTTTGGACATATTGAGACCTAAGGGTTGAAGGGAAGTTGAGAAATGATGATAAGAGTCATGCAGAAATTGAATTAATAATCAAAATTAAAAGATACTATCAAAAATGTTGCACTAGAAAGTGAATAATTGCATCATGAAATTGCAAAGCTGGAAGGAATATGAAGGCTAAATAATGCCAGAAATGCATAAAATCGGTCTAGAGTTTTTCCTGGCTTTTTCAGTGGTGTCACTTGATTAAGTTACATGGAACTTTGGTGTGCTGTCCAGACAGTTTAGAGTTAATGGGATTTGGGATAGTTAGTTAGGAATTGTGAGCTGTCCCCTTAAGGGAATGCATCATGGTAAATGTAGTTAAGGTATCCTGGGAAATGTAGTCCATGTCATGTGGTCACATCTGTAATCCTGATTGGTCACTAAATTGACCCTTGTTGGGTTGGGGGAGGCTCCCTCACTCTTGCCTAAATACAGCCTCATGGTGGCAGCTTTACCCTCTGCCTCTGCGACTATGGGATAGAAATATTAATATCATTTACACTACGAGTTCAACTATGCAAAGAATTGGACATTAGATGCATCTCGACATAACCATGAGTCACTTTGAGGATACCTAATATAATCCAATAAAAGAAACTTTGTATGGAAGAATTTGTAGAGTTATTCTATCTGTCTTTATATTCAGCAAATGAATCATAAGACAGAATATTTGGAGTCTTTTGATACTTATTTGGGAGTAGGTTCGGGACTTTAATAGATCACCTAGTCCTATCATTTCATGTGTACTTAGGTTTTTTATTCATAAAGCCTTTTTAGTACAAGCAATGCAGACTAACAAAATAAAAAGAAGCAAAACCAAAAGTATGAAACAAAATGTGTCATGTACAATGTAGGAGAAGCTGACTATGTCTTCTTAGTAATGCCACTTACATCTTTGAGGATACAGTCAAAAGTCTTAGAGTTTTCAAAGGGCTACAAGGGTGGTATTTCTGATCCTGCAGTTCTTGTGTTGAGATTGCTTATTAACATCAGCTGAAAAAGTACAATGATCAACGAACAAACAATAAACTGTTTTTTATTTAATAGACTGTTAAATTGAGGATGTATCAATTAAATCAAAGTTTACTATATATGCTATCTACATTAGGTATTTAATTACAAGAATAAAAAACAAATGTTGTTAGATAATATACATTAATTACTTTCAGGTTTAACAGGTTTCCCTCCATTTCCCTCACCCATTAAATTTTAGAATATGTATATGTAATACACACAGAGATCATACTGAAGGGTGTCATATAATATTCACTAAAATATAGTATATTTCATTGATTTGTTGAATGCTATCTTGTGGTGATTTATAGTATATTACAGGATATTCCTGCAGTTTTTCAATATAATAGTTTATTATATGACTCTCCCAATTGAGAATTGAAATCCATCTATTTATCACTGAATTCATTCCACTAGTTTACATTACTTTTAAAGCATAGCAATTCTTTCCAGAAGTAGAAAAAGGTGACCTGAACATCTTCTATGTGCCTGAAAATAATGAAATTTTGGTTCTGAATTTTTTTACCATCACAAAGTGGCTGACAGATAGTAGGGTGTCCCCAGTGCCAGATTTTTTCTCTTGCAAGCTAACTAAAAGGTTATTGCCTAAACCTACATCTTTAAATAATACCAAGTAGAAAGAGGATTGTTTCATAGGCTTTATTGAGATATAAACAACCATACTTTAAAAACAAATTACAGTTATTTTTGAAAACAAGGAATGTGAAATTTATAATTACAAAGTATTTTGCATTAAAAATATTTGTAGCATATACCACTTCCACTTCCAGAATGGGCTATAAGAAAAAAGCACAAAATATTAAAATGGCCTTTTGTTTCTTTTTTACAAAGTGCTTCTTTTGAAAAGTGTTATAAAATGCATTTCTTTAGGTTTAATCTAATAGGGAATTACCAATACAGTACTGCCATTTCATAAAGCTATTTCTACTTTCTCTTTTCTGTACAGTAGTCTCTCTCTGTCTCTCTCTCTCTTCCAAATTCAGCACCTTTCATTGACCATTCAGATTATGGAGAAAAGAACATTTACATTTATAATGCAGAGCATATAGAAAAATATCACATTTATTCTTTTCCTGGAAATTTAGGAATTGTAAAAAATTAAAGCAGACGAAGATCAAATGTCCAGCATTTTATCAAACAATATTATTTAGAGAGACACAAATTCATTCACATAATACAGAACAGTGGAATTTTGTGGTATAGACAGTGTCTGTCTGTCTGTCTGTCTGTCTGTCTGTCTGTCTGTCGACATGATCTCTGATTTTAATTCCTTCCTGCTGATGTCTCTGAATTGTTGTATTTTCAACACTGTGAAGATAATGTTCTGGAATAGCTGAAATATTAATGTATTCAAAAGTAACACATTGGAAATAAAAAAATTCTCCAGATTGTCTCAAATAAATGTCCTATCTTGTTTGTACGGTTATTGTTGATTATTGGAAAGGCAGCAGAAATAGGTCAAAGGTCAATAAATGCTATAAATAACTTATACTATTGTTACCCCAACATTTTAAAGGAACAATTTCCATTAATTTTGCTGGAATATGATTCTATATGAATACATTGAGGCAATAATAACAATTCTCTTAATTTCTGTATCATTCTGCATGTTGACATAATTTCAAGTATCAAATTAAAAAAAAACAAATAAACAAAAGCAGATCTTTCAGTATCAATAATGCCGGAAGGCTGTCCTTTACCACACAACAAATGTAATTTGCTATATTACAATAAATTCCATATATTAAGATGGAAAAGAATTATACAAGTATTTTTCATCACTTGATATACACAGATTAACTCTAAAACATCAATATGAAATGTGGCATTTATTTGTATTATTTCTTAGTCTATTGCTCCAATTAATTGGATTACAATTCCTCAAATGATATACAAACTGCTTTCATAAATGATTGTATTTACAATGCTCAAGCTACTGATACGCATACTGTTTATTCCTGTATAACTGATATTATTCCTGCATAACGTCCACTTAGGACAGAAATGCAGGTCAGTGGTTTGAAAACTAAACAAACACTACAAATACTTTATAGACCTATTTTAATCTGCACATAAAGCTAATACATTTCAATGATCTCACAGTAACTCCACAGGATCTTTTTGAATTCAATTTATAATTCCTGGTGAAACACTGATGAGCTCTGGGCCAGAATATGCACCCCGTTCTTAGCTAGCAAATTAAATTGTTATACAGTAAATACCGTGTTTCTCATATAATAAGGCTGGGTCTTATTTTTTTTTGAGCCCCGAAAAAATGACTAGGCTGTCTTTTCGGGGGTGACTTAATTTCCCCCCCTTGCATCTTTGGGCGGGCGGCGACGGCTTGGATGTTGACCTTGGCGTTGGTGGGGCACTTCGCATCAGGGTCAACGTAGGCAGCACCATATCCGGGTGTGCCACAAAAGTACTTCCTAACGGCAAGCCCCCCCACCATTCCCCCCCCATTTTGCAAGTTTTAATATAGGCCTTAATTTGGGGGGAGGGGCTTAATTTCATTTCATGCCTATAAAACATGCTGGGACTTCCTATTGGGGGAGGCCATATTGTTGGAGAAACAGGGTAGCTACCCACATATACCCCTACATGTTGTGTACAGAGTTTTCCCTTAGTGAATCTGGTCACAGAAGTTGTCTTTCTTTTTCTAAATAGTGCATTACAGTGCTGTTGATGTTGCCAAATGCTGATGATGTTGCCTAGTTGGGAAATCAAACATCTGCAAGCCCAGAGAGCATCAAGGACTCTACAGTTCAACTACAGAGTCTATTGATATATTTTTTTCATTAGAATTATATAAATTTTATCAAACAAATACAATTCCCTTTATCTTTATATAGTACAGTACTGTACTTTTAAAATTATCTTTATATACTGCCTTTTCTTTGGAAGAATGATATAGCTTATAGAATAATTCCTTCCTCTCATTTTCTCCAAGCAACTTTTGAACTAGTTTGAGCTAAAGGTTACCCAGGAAGCCTTTATGGCTAAAGATAGATTGGGTCTCTCTGGTAGCAGTCCAGCCTCTTAAACACTGTCAATAAAAATGGCTGTCATATTACCATTCTCCTGGACCCATATTAATACTGAACTTTCAATTGAAGTCTATCTTAAAAAGTGATGAGCAATTTTTGCCATTCACTGACTGATGTTGCTCTACACATTTCTGTATTTAAAGTAGAAGTCTAGTATGGTCATACCCAATCACAATCTTACATTAATAATGAGAACCTATGAAAGTGGTGATACCTATTTTTCTATTTATGAATTTAAAACAAGAATGTCTTATTTTCGTATCTTGACAATATCTTCAGTTCTAACATTCAAATATCCATTTTTATGTAAAAAGAAATATATATTTTAATATACAGTAGCTATATGATTGTTTTTTCTAAAAAGACTTATTTTAAAAGTCTGATACTAGATAAAAAGTGGATTATAAGGAATATGAAAAGATAATATGAATCTTAAAAAGAAATATACTTAACAGCAACTGAAAGTTCTACATCTACAGGGTTGTCCCTTTGTAGCATGATATATAGATCACACTATTGATACACAATTTAAACATGGCTGAGAAGAACAAAAAATAAAACCAATTCTCACCTTTTCTAACACATTTTCTCACAGAGAAATATAAATCATAGAAAATTAGAGCATGTTAATTACCATTGACATTGAAGAGGTAGGTAATAGTTCTTCTTTTATTAACCAAGTCCCCAAAATTAAATCATTGTTCAGAAATGTAAAATATTTTGCATTTAGAGTGACTTCATACATAATCACGATTTACACAAAACTTTCTCTTGGGAATCAGTATCTATTTTCAAAGGAAAAAATCATTACATGTAGCAATCCAAAGTGGTTTTACATTGTATACCTCCTGTTATATAAGCAAGATAAATTATTTACTTGACATCATGCATATAGAATGCATAAAAATGGTACAGAATTGTGGCTAATTCTTGCAAATTAGAGCAGGAAATATATATACAGCTCATTGCATGTATGTAGTACATATACCTTCTGGCAACTAAACAAGAATTAGCTCACACTATCATGTTTCTCATAGTTACCTATAGCTGCAAAAGTTGGACTTTGAAAAAAACTGACCAGGAAGAAAATTGACTTGTTCATGATGTGGTGTTGGAGAAGGCTCTTGCACATTCCTTATACAGCAAATGTGACAAACAAGCAAATATTGGGTATATAAAACTAAACATAGAGCTGGAATCATTTCACCCTATATATTTTGGCGATGTCATACAATTAAACTCACTGGAAAAGGCAGTTAAGTTTGGAATCATTCGTAAAAGGAAATGAGGCCACTATAAAAACATGGTTGCTAGATATAATCAAAGCCAACACTGCCAGACCATAATACAAGTAAAAGAAGTCATACAATGTGGAGAGAGATGGTTCATAGAATTGATGAAAATTTGACACAATCAAACAGATAGCCTCCATCATCAGCATATATGCAGGCACAGTTAAGTCTGGAAAGGAATTTTTGTCTCTTCTATGCAATTAATATGTAAAATATTTCAAATACGTTCAGAATAAATTACTGGATTTGTTTTCTCCAATTCAGAGTTTCAAGATATATTTATAGTTTCCACAGTCTTTAGTTTCCATTACCCAGAGCCAAGTTAACAACATTGTAAAGAATAGATATTCATGATGATTTGGTGCTTCATAGCGAACTATTTAGAACATCACCAATTTTTTGATGATACATTCATGTGTGTGATTTGCTTTCCCCCCACTATGTGATTATTTTTACCTTATATTTCCTGGGATATGAAATGCCATAATCCAACATAATAAATTATACCCAGGACTATTTTCACATGTATTTTACTAGCAGAATTTATAGTATCATTAAAAAGAGGAATAGTTATTGTTCAATGATTTTTCATTTGTAATTAAGGCAGGGATTCTAATGATTACATTCAGCATTATTTGAACAATATGGAAATTGTTATATAGTGGTTTTATATCAAAGTCATAAACTCAAACTAACAGGGATAACAGTATTAGACAGTATGCCACAGAGAGTCAATGGAACCATGCTTAGTCAAGCTACAATATTATGCATACTAGTACAGAAATAAATCTCACTAAATTTAATAGATCTTATTTTAGAATTAGGCCTTTACTGGATTACACTAGTAGATTGCAATCCTATATACTATTAGAGAGACAACTGTATTGAATTCAGTTGGACTTAGTTCTGAGTAAAATAGATATCAGCACTGTATTAGAACATCAGTTTAATATATAATGATCAGGTTGGCCTGAAAATCATCCTACATTGATGGGATATTTTGGGAAAATAAGTTAATTTACCTGTTTAAATGAAGTTTCTGAATTATGCTTCATATGCAAATTAACTGGTTTTATTTATCATGTAATGCTGAATCTTGGTACAGAAATATTTTGCCTCAATGCAATTATTTCCAAGATTAATATTTTTCTCTACCAATAATTTCTGCATAATGATAAATGGATGTTCAGTCACAGCATAATTTTTTAAAGCTTTTGCAATAGATTTCCCCAAGACCCATCAGCAAGGCAGTGAAGTGGAATGTTTTTATGTGCAAAACAAGAATCAATGTTTTCCATTTACAGATGTTTGTTCATTTTTCATATCTCTAAAAATCATGAAACTAAGATATAAGCACAAAACCCCACAGACAACAATGCTGCTCATTCCTACAGTGAGTATTACAGAAACACGTGACAGAGTACCTGATAATCATTCCTGACTGTCTTAACTTTTTGAATTTTATCAACATTCTTGAATTGAAACTTGCAGAACTTCCCAGCAGTAGTAGTGGCAGTGTATGTTGTATGAAGAACTAAGAATTCTTTCTCCCAATGTAATCAAAGGTTATATTAAGCAGAATTTCCACATTTTAAAGAGTACTATTGTTATTGCAAATAAAATGATCTGAGTCTTAAGTCCCCCCACTTACCCTGTGCTCCTCTCACTATGATCCATATGGCATAACCTTGTCACTTACTGTCATAAAGGCTTTTTAAAAGAAGTACTACAAATGACCTATAAAAGATATGGTATCAAAAGGGCTTAAGACGGATGCTTATTACAATAGTTAATATTCAGAAAAAGGTTGGGCTTGTATATAGCTTAAGAAAAAAACATTGCTTGCTTGTTGATATTTCTTGATTCTTTGTTGCATCTTTTGTAAACACAGAAATAAATGAAGTTCTAGGCAAACTTGCTGAAACAATACAGACACTTGGAAGATAAAAGTGTACTACAAAATGTAATTATGATTTTTAATCTAACCATAATCTGTTTCTATATAGCAAACAACTCTTTCATCTGTGTTTCTTTCCTGCATTGTTGAGACTATATAAAGTCTTTACCACGGTCATGCTGAGGCTTCAATGTATTCATTTTTTGGCACTGCTACCCTTAGGTATTCTGGATTCTCAGCTGGAGGAAGTTTAACAATGCCATTAGGCTTGTTGTCTCTGGGCGTGAAGTCTTGCTGATAGTCTGGATTGTCCAGACTGATTTGGTAGTTGGCTGTCTGGTCCCAATAGGAAGAGCTATCAAAAACTGTGTTAGCCGAAGGCGAGAGGCTTGTGTTGAGATATTCTGGGTTATCCACTGCTGTGTTATGCAGCTTTTGATGATTTGAATCATTCATAGGCTTTGGATCAATGGGAAGGGAGAAAGTATTGTAGACTGGATTTTGTACCATAGAAGCAGATTCATTTGGGGTCACTTGCTGATTTACATATTCTGAAATGATTTTGGAAAGACAAAACGTGTTAAGAACTGTATATATCACTCAACATTTTGCCTTTATTTAATTGCAAATAATATAAATGTTAATTTTTTATATAACTGTGGCATTGTTCATCAACTATTCAATTGATACATCCTTCTGTAGACAGAAATCACAACTTATGCAATTACAGCATTTTAAAAATCAAATTTATATATTACAAGCACCACAATCTGCAATTAATTTTATCCATCGGTAAAGATGCATCTTCTTTAAAAGCAATGGAGCCTCCTTCACATAGCCTTGGCATCTGATGAGAGACTAGCAAAAGAAAAGCATTATAGCAGCGTTTGATGCAGCTGCACCTGGCAAGTCTATGAAAGGTTACTGAAGAAATAGTGCTCTGAGGAGTCACAACACATTTCCTAGTTGCAAAAATCTTCCCTTGGGATTTTATGAGTTTGTTTTCTCATTTTTTCTGCTTCTCTAGTGCTTCTTCTGTGGCTCTATTTGTTTATATGAAACTTTATGTATAACATTCATTTTCAGGACTGTTGTTAATGAAGCCAGGACACATTTCAATATTAAACTTCCTATGAACAAATAGAATCCATGTACAACATGGACAATTTATTATACAGATTGGAAGGGACAATTAGTAAAAATCTCAGGCAGATAGGACAGCAGTTAGGAAAACAAAAGTCTAAAAGACATTGAAAAACAAAATGAATAATATATTCAGAGGTGGGATTCAAAAATTCCAGCAACTGGTTCGCTGCCCAGTTGCTGGGTGGGTGTGGCCCTGGAGGGCGTGGCCTCCTGGAACTGGGGAGGGATGTTTTTTGCCTTCCCAAGGGTCCAGAGGCTTCCCTCAGGCCTCTGAAGGCCTCCCAGAAAATGGAAACAGGCCTGTTTCCGGACTTGCAGTAATTCCGGAAGGTCCATTTTCCCCACTCCTAGAACCTCTGCACAGACCCTGCACTTACCTGCATTGAAAATGGGCTGTGTGGAGACTTCTGGGAGGGGCGGGGCAGGGTAGGCGGGGGCCAGCTAGTCAGTTCAAATACCAGTTCAGCAAACCAGATACAAATTTAACATCTGGTTCACCCGAACTGGTCTGAACCGGTAGAATTCCACCCCTGTATATTTTGTAACAAGGCTTCATGAAGTGCTGTGGGATAAAGATAACGTAACAGTGCTGAATATAGGTGATCTTTCTTACATTAGCACTATTGCCCCAACATAAAGATGTATTTAAGAAATGTATTATTTTTCTTTTTAAAATAACATTTACTGATGATTTTAATGCAATACTGGGAACAAATGACCAGATTCGGTTTGGTAAATTCAGTTATCATCAAAAAAATAGATTTATGTTTCCTCTCCTTATTCAATTTTCCTAAAGAGAAAATTGGAGATTGTGATTAAGTCAAATCTCCAGGCAATGATTTATCACTGCTGAAATTATAAATGGCTAAACAACTTATGCCCATTGGGTCATCATTTTGAGATATTTCCTTACTTAAACAGAGAAACAGAATTACTATGGATGGGCAAAAAGCTACGGGAGTGACTTCCAACTTCTTCTGGCTTCCCTATTGGCAGGGAAAGGAGGAAGCTGACAAGGAACATTGAAAACCTTCCTTCCTTCCTTCCTTCCTTCCTTCCTTCCTTCCTTCCTTCCTTCCTTCCTTCCTTCCTTCCCTCCCTCCCTCCCTCCCTCCCTCCCTCCCCACCCATCTTTTAATTCCTTGCGGCTTTTCTGTTTTTCTGTTTACTTTACTTGTGGTAAGTTTGCAGGGAGAAAGTTAGTGAGAAAGCCAGCAGAAAATTGCAACTCCAAGGTCAGCGGGCAAGTATGTCTAGTGAGGAAAAAAGGCATTGAGAGAATAGCTGCAAAACTGTTGCAGAACATTTAAAATGAGCATCATGTGACAACAGTAGTAGCCCAGCAGTACTGAAACAGCCCTAACTTCCCCACATTTATTCTCTCTGCAATCATGGGTTCCAAATCTTGGACAGATTCTATAAGTTAGCTCATCTGAGGTACCTCATCTGAGGTAGTTCAAAAATTGTTTTAGCCAGGAATGAGAATTTTAGTAGTATACTAGAATACTTGTGCCCAATTAAAGGTTATAGGAATGAGAGTTTTAGTGGTATATAGATATTTAATAATCTGGAATGATAGATGCTGTTAGCACCTCTGTTTATTTACTTATTAAATTTATATGCCATCCAACTATCCAGAGTTTACCTTCATGGATCATATTGCTCTGATTTCAATGGAGTGCACCTTTGCTATTATAATGTCTATTTGTAAAAAAAGAAATTCAGATTTGCCTGCCAATTTAAAGATGCATCCCTCTTTAAATATACATTAAATGGCAAACTTTATGCCCAAGATATTTATAAAAATCTTATATATTGGGTTGTATTTTGTTCATATGTTGGCTGATGAGTAGATAGGTTTTAGAACACAAAGCTAGATTATGGATCATGATTTAATCATACATAACATCTAGTGGAAAATAATATTGCTAAAGCAAAACCTGGTTGTATGCTGTCCTTATTGATTTTAGGTTTGCATTTAGATATACATCTAGAATGTGGTACTAACTTAAAAATTATATTATAGACAGATGTTTGCTGAAGTCAATATGCAAAAGTTTATGAAAATTCTAAATTAAAAATCTCAGGGAATGTAAAAAAGACATTACTCCAAAAAAATTCCTGTCCATGTTAGGCAGAGCTGTATCATGATATTCTTGCTATTTATGGTAATCTACTTAGCAATTATTTTGTGACTAAGTTAAATAACTTCATATATCCTCCAAAACACATTTATAAAACAATGAGGTCTGTTTATATGCAGAGCATATAGTGCTGTTAATATGTACCAGTTAGTTACTAACCAGCTTTGCATATTTTGGCTGATTATTGTACAGATAGATAGAATAGAATTCTTTATTGGCTAAGTGTGATTGGACACACAAGGAATTTGTCTTGGTGCAAATATTCTCAGTATACATAAAAGAAAAGATACATTTGTCAAGAATCATAAGGTACAACATTTAATGATAGTCATAGGGTACAATATTGTACAGAGGAAGCATTGGGAAAAAATTATTCCAAAATATATTTGGTAAACAGTCAAGGGTGTCAAACTCAAGGCTCATAGGCCAGATCTGGTGCTTAGATGTGGCCCTGGAAACAGCAAAGGACTGGCTCACAGTGCTTCTGCCAGCAAAAATGCAGGGGCTGGCAGAGGGCTGTTTTCACTGGCACAGGGCTGCAGGAGGCCATCGCAGCTGAAAAGGGGTGTGGCGGCCTCCTGAGCCCTCTGTCAGCAAAAACGGGGCTAACAGAGGGCCGTTTTTTCTGGAAAAGGGCTGAAGGAGGCCAAAATGAGGCATGGGGAGTATGCACAATCTCCTGGCTCCATTTTCACTGGCAGAAGGCTATCAAAACAAACTAAAAAAAGGGCTTTCAGTTTGACATCGCAGCGGGACTGGATGCAAGGAGTGAACCTCTGTAAACCTGCACCAAATCCTCCTCATTGGAGGGCCCCAGAGTGCTAAAGTCACCCTGTAGGCATGACAAATAAAGGAGGTTGCAGAGAATGGCGGCTGCAGGTTGCAGAGAATGGCGGCTCTCCAGCTGGACCCAAGGATTCCCTCCCATCCAACAACAAAAAGGAGAGGCAGCCATTATGGCTGCCGTGAAGCTGGAGCAGCCAAAGAAACATGGGAAGTGCTGGAGCAGTGTAGAAGAACAGTGACTGGAACTGGGTGAGGTGGGTTTTTTTGTTTTTTTTTGCTTAGAACCTAACTTCAAAGAAAATAAACCCTGGAAAAGAGACTCTTTGAAATGCTTGTCAAAGCGGCAATTAATTACAGAGAGAAAAACTACAGACCCAGGGAGGAAAAGGAACTAAAGGAAGAAGGCAAAATCCTTAAAATACAGAAAGATTGGATTTTTAAATTTTATTAGCAATATTTTGGTTAGGCATTTTAAAATGCTGGAATCACTTGCTTGAATACTGACTATTTGCAAAAAAATGGAAATAAAGATTGGTCAGATTTTGTGCAATGTTGAAATCTAAGCTGAAGACGCCATCTTCTGGTGAATGAAATATATACTAAACTCCTACAACCTTGGGAAGTGCTGATAAAACAAGGATACAGAAGTGGAATTAATAACACCTGGAGGTCTGCTGTGTTATTTACTGTGCTATATTTTTATTTTATGGCTATTGGAGGTTTAATTGTGAGATTATGAAAGACATTTAAAGCAAGTGATTTTTAAATATTAGGATCTATGACTGAACTTACAGAATGGACTTAAGGAGAGATTTGGAAATCTTCCTGGATCATTTAAATAGAACTAATTAACTAATTGTGGGATACAAAGAATTATAACCATTGCATCACCCTGAGGAGCAAAGGACTGAGCAAACGGTTTTTAAGCTGGCTCTCGGGGGTTATAGATAAGTGAGACTCTGGGGTGGTGGCAGACTACTGACAGGCTATTGAGCAATATTTGGACCTATTAAAAGACAAGATGTTGCACCAGGGGGAGATGACTCAATTTCAAAAAGAAATGTATTTATAATACGTTGACAAAGAATCACAGGGAGATAAAAGACTTAATGCAGGGCATTCTGGGGAAATCAGAAAATGTTCAACAAGGGATAATAAATAAAGATCAGAAAACACAGAAAACAGAGGAAATAATAGAAAGACCAGAAGAAAAAACAGACCAGATAAAGCAACAAGACAAACAAGAATAGTGTTGTGGTTCGCTGGCAGCCTGTGCAGATGACAGCGGAATTGGAAAGTGGGGAAGAACAAGGACCAGTCCGGGAGTCTGGGGAGATGCAGAGATGGGTCTAGAACCATCTGGGAGTTGTGTGCTGACTCCGGAGCCTCCAGAGTCTGGCAGCAGCGAGGCAGAGGAACAAGGGGAGCCTGTTCCCAGTGCGTGTGTGTGAGAGCAGCTAAGAGAAAAGAGCAGCTAAGACAAAAGGGGCGACTTGGGAGTAAGGCTTGGAGGTGATTGCCCTCCCTAAGGTATATAGGAAGTGCAAGGGTAGAGAAATCTTTACAGGAAGCAAAGTTGTTCGCTCTGTTCAGATTAAACATTGAAGCTCTGTGTGGACTTTGTACTTCGGTTGGTTTTTTACAGTTAATTTGGCACTTTAGTTGTTGGCAGCAATTCAAAGGAGATAAAGGTTGGTGCTTATCTCGAGGGATTGTTTGGAACACATTACGGGCTGGGAATGAACATAATTCCCAGCAATGAAATAAAACAAGAGCTGTTTGGACTAAGCAGGTGCTTAATTACGGTCTCAGGAAGCCTTCGTCAGAATAAATAGAAGGAGAAGACAATAAAGACTTATGAACCCTAACCCAATACGCCCCCCTAGAGTGGTCCAGGAGGCCTTCCAGGCCTAAAATGGAGCCTCCAGAGTGCTGCAGGAGGCCTTCCAGGCCCAAAACAGCCCCACCCAGAGTGGTCCAGGAGACTTCCCAGGCCCAAAATGGCGGCCTCTGGAGTGCTGCAGGAAGCTTCCAGGCCCAAAACAGGGCCCCCAGAGTGGTCCAGGGGGCCTTTCAGGCCCCCAAAGAGCCTCCAAGAGGTCCAGGAGATCTTCCAGGCCCAAAATGGAGCCTCTGGAGTGCTGCAGGAAGCTTCCAGGCCTAAAAAGCCCCCGAGTGCTTCAGGAGACCTTCCAAGCCCAAATAGGGGCCTCCAGAATGTTGCAATGAGGCCTTCCATGCCCAAAACAGGGCCCCCAGAGTGGTCCAACAGAGCCTCTAGGGTGGTCCAGGAGGCCTTCTAGGCCCAAAATGGGGGCCTCTGGTCTAGGAGGCCTTCCAGGCCCAAAATGCCCCCCCCAAGTGGTCCAGAAGGCTACCATTGACTCAGAAGGTTATAAAAGGGAGGAGAAGTAAAATATTTTACCTTTCAGGCTCTGCTACTTTAGCCTATGTCAACAATTTTGTAGTTCTAGTCTTCCTATGGAATCAGTTTCTTGATCTGGTCTCTCTTTCTCATAAGGTGATCAAGTAGATCAAGTATTTAAAAAAACAAAATCACAGAAATATACGCCTCCCTATTTTTATAAGTTTATAAAACCATGCCTGCGGAGATGTACTCCTGTGTCTTGCCCACCATGGCCATGCCTCCACCGGGCCTCCAAAGTCAAACCCAATCCTGTTGTGGTCCTCAATGAAATTGAGTTTGACATCTCTGTTCTAGCAGGACATTATTTGTACCAGCTGTTTTAAAAGTATTTGTAGCAAAAGAGTGAGCAAAATACCTACGTAGACCTAAATCATTAAATAATTACTGGGCATAAACTTTTGCTACAAATATGCTTGAAACTACAAAGTAATTTTCTAACGATTATTTTCCAAATGGTGTGAAGTGTATCTAATGCTCATAAAACTGGTATGATTAAAGCAGAAACCAGCATGTAGCTATGTTTATTTTACTTCTGGCTGAAAGTATTATTTCAAGTGAACCTAATCTCCTTGATCCTGGCTGATAATTTTAAATTGACTTAAGCAAGACAAATTATTTCAGGATTATGGGTTTTATGGGACATATTACTAATGTCAAATGTCAGTGTTGTTAGATATTGCAAGTGAAGCATAGGCTTCACTCAGGTCCAGTGTAGCGGTGGGAAAATTGAGAGCTGTGATTGAGCCCTCTGACAGCCCCTATAAAAGAGGGAGCTATCAGACAGCCTTCGTTGGGTTGTACTGTTCTTATTAAATAAAGAGCTGTTGTTACTGAAGATCTGGCTCCTGTTTCTTCAATCTCCCACAACTTTACAAGTATCAAGCCTTAAATAAAGTATTATAGGAAGAGAAAAATAATTAGATTTTCCTGGCTCTACTTGGATGTTTTTCAGTAGCCAATCACACTATTTCAGACCAGCCAAGAATTTACACCAGCAAATATTCACTCCCACATTTAGGATACTATTAGCCTCAGGTAGTTTTAACTTACTTCTAACAACCATTCTTGAAGGTAAGTTCAGGAAAATCCCTTATATATAGTCCACTTTATATAGATTGCTATCTTTTGTAGCCCTCAGTAATTTTTTTGATTATTTAGTACAGTTGTTAGCTATCTCTGTGTTTGAATGTGGCTACATTGCTTTATTGTTTGTAAAACCCATTATAACCAATCACATTATTTGTGGATAATGTGGATAAATAAACATTATTGTTTATTTTTATCTGCATTTATTTTGTAAGTTTTAATATGTACCTTCTTCTAAATGAAATTTATGTGATTGACATAATAAACCTGTCTAATTTTAAAAGGTGCTTTATTTCTTTCCATGGGATCAAATTCAAAAACTTACTCTTCCTTTGATTAATGTTATCACAGAGGAACACATATGTTCAAAAGAGTCTGTGTACTTACCTGGAGCAGGCAGAAAACCATCGTCCAGACTGTCATCTAGGAAAACTCCAGTTGGATCTGAACTGTATCTCTGGACAAAGCTGTCTTCTCTCACTGGATGGCCCTGCTAATTGTAATAAAGTTCAGATTAATAAGAAGATTCAGTATTGTTGACACAAAAAGGCATTCTAATTCCAAATAATGGCTTGCTTATTTATTTTATTCTAATGCATAGATGTATACACACACACACACACACACACACATATGTATGGTATTCGGCTTTGTTTGGGTATTTTCCCACGTCATTATAATTGTGCTTTTAAAGTTGTAGCAACGTTTCAGCAGAATCTCATCTGCCATCTTCAGGCTTGTGTATTGGGTTCGTCTGTGTGTCAGGCTTTTGCAGCCGTTTCTGTTTATATATATGTATGTATGTATGTATGTATACACATACATACATACATACATACATACATATATATATTTGTTTTCTTAAGTTTTCGCGGGTACTTACATGTATGTTATTCTGTGAGACGAACACAATACAGAAGACTGATGATGGCAGATGAGATTCTGCCGAAACGTTGCTACAACTTTAAAAGCACAACTATAATGACGTGGGAAAATACCCGAACAAAGCTGAATAACTTATATATACATATATATACATACATACATACATACATACATATACATATACACATACACACATATATACATATGTATATGTATATGCATACATATATATATATATATATATATATATATATATATATATATATATATATATATATATATATATACACACACACACACATATATATACACACATACACACACACACACACAGAGTATCTCACAGAAGTGAGTACCCCCCCGTCACATTTTGTAAATATTTAAGTATATCTTTTCATGTGACAACACTGAAGAAATGACACTTGGCTACAATTTAAAGTAGTGAGTATATAACTTGTATAACAGTGTAAATGTGCTGTCTCCTCAAAATAATGCAACACACGGCCATTAATGTTTAAACCCCTGGCAACAAAAGCGAGTATACCCCTAAGTGATAATGTCCAAATGGGGCCCAAGTAGCCGTTTTCCCTTCCTCGTGTCATGTGACTCCATAGTGTTACAGGGTCTTAGGTGTGAAGGGGGAGCAGGTATGTTAAATTTGGTGTTATTGCTCTCACTCACTCATACTGGTCACTGAAAGTTCAACATGGCACCTCATGGCAATGAACTCTATGAGCATCTGAAAAAACTAAATGTTGCTCTACATAAAGATAGCCTAGGCTATTTTGGCTATCTAAGATTGCCAAAACCTTGAAACTGAGCTGCAGCACGATGGCCAAGACCATATAGCAGTTTAACAGGACTGGTTCCACTCAGAACAGGCCTCGCATGGTTGACCAAAGAAGTTGGGTGCCCGTGCTCAGCATCATATCCAGAGGTTGGTTTTGGGAAATAGACATATGAGTGCTGCCAGCATTGCTGCAGAGGTTGAAGGGGTGAGGTGTCAGCCTGTCAGTGCTCAGACTATACGCCACACGCTGCATCAAATTGGTTGTCTCAGAAGAAAGCCTCTTCGAAAGATGATACATAAGAAAGCCCACAAACAGTTTGCTGCAGATAAGCAGACTTAGGACACGGATTTCTGGAACCATGTCCTGTGGTCCGCTGAGACCAAGACATTGGACGTTAATGCAACAGATTAGTTGCTTACTTGGAGTATCTTCATTCAAAAAGAACTTTAGAAACAGTCTCATACCAATGAGCTTAAGAGAGGTGTTCGTGAGTTTGATGGGTTGCTGAAAAATCCTTGATGGGGAATTAGATATTCATCTGCATCCACAATATCCTCCATGTCTTCTTCTTCCATTAGACTCCTGTAAAATTTGGAATCTGTTGGGCTGGGCAGGTGCATTCTTTCATCTCCCTACTCAGAAACAAATTCCAATTAGGATGAATAACTGAACCTTCTATAACATTAAGTTTTATTACAACTTGAGTGTTAAAATATTACTCTAAAATATTCACCAACCAACAATAAAATATAAATTTAGACTGAGATGAAGAATGGTTCTATATTCTTGGGAAATACTATAAATTACTCTAAACATATAAGGTACTTTATCCAGCATTTGTTCACCATTATCTGAGAAGAAAAACCCTTAGACAATGACTCCAGAGAAAATATGGAACCCACCTGAAATGTTTTGATTCCATATACATTATTCAGATATTTAGCCAAAGCAGAAAATCCTGAATTTTCTACCTAAAGTTGTTTTTGTCTTATTTCTTTGGTAATAAAATTCTGTAGGGAATTGAGAGGTGCTTAGGGAGATTTATTCAGCTTATTCAATGTCTCTTTCTATATGAAAATAGCTTAAAATGGAATATTTTTCTCTCATTCTTAGTTTTAAAATAAAACTCCTTTTCCATAAATTTGAAATTATAATTTTCTTTGTATTTATTACATATCTGGATTGAACGTAATCTGTGACCCAAGAGTATGCAGCTTTTTAGATCAATATATGCCATTATAATATATTTCTTTCAAAGTATTCTTTAAGTTTAAGTTGGGATTACAAAGTGCTGATTTAGATAGTCAGAATCAGTCCAAGTGTATTGAATACAAAATATTGTTTAAAATGAAACTGACATATTTGTATCTTTGTTTTTAGATTTAGAAATGACTATTATTTTACTGATTTTTACTGACCTACTTAAAATTTCAAAACAGTTTGATACCACTTGTCCATTTAATTTTTAAAAAATTGGAGCACATTGTATCATTTTGCTTGAAAAAGTGAACACCATGTTATATTCATGCTCAGCACCTGTATGACGAGATAGCGTTGTGGATCTCGAGCCATTTTGGAGAATTCTGCTATTAACTCCCTGAATTTAGGACGACTCTCGGCATCAATCATCCAACCTGTGATAATAGGAACAACACAAACAAGTTATCGGGGAAATGGCCATAAAATGTTAAAGGACAGAATCATTTGCCAGGAAACAGGTAAATTATAAAAAAGACTGTAAATTATGTATCATAACACTGATTCTGAAACTATCATTATAAATACTCTATATAATAAAATTACAAGTGTTGAAAGAAAATCTGATGGCATATTACAGAGTCTTTGTATTTAGATTTCCCCTTCATGAATACATGAAAAAATTGGAAAAATTGAAATATCTTGAAGAGTTGGAATAATCTTTGCCTTTTCCCATTTCAGATTAGGGTGCAAAACATGGCAGAGAAAATCAGGAGAGAAAAAATAGAGATATGAACAGTGCCTACTTTCTTTGGGTTCCTGATGGCCCTTAAGATCTGGATCTGGGTCCAGAATTAAGTGTTCAGAGGACCTTCTGCTGCTGTTACTATTATGGCACTGTCTTATTTTTTTTAATAAAGTTTTATTGAGTTTTAACAAAACAAATAAAACATCTTATTTGAGTACAGCATGGTTCCGGGTTATCACATTTCTATACAGACACAATTTCATATGCATATTCATCTTATGTATTCAACTTCATATCTTATTACTCTTTTTCCAACTTCTCACTATTTCTCCCTTTACTTCTCTTAATTTTCTTTTATGGTTATCTCATTTTCTTCTTATTCAATTGTATTTCTTTTAGCTAAATTTCTGTATCTTTTTATTCATTGTACTTATAACTTTCGTCTGTCTTGTTTACAAATTTCATATGTTCTCTTCCAACAATCTTAAGAAGCAAATTTCCCCCTATGATTGCCAATCGAAGTGCAACACCTTTAAATCTTATTATTATCATATGAAATCTCATTAAACATTGAATTTGTGCATTCTAAAATTGTAACATTCAAATTTCTAATATCTATTTTATATCATGTAGATCTCATCATTCAGACTCTGCTTGGTACTTCCCCTTGAAAATGTAAAAAGAAAAATTCTAAAAACATAGCAAGAACAATATATATATATTCTGAGGTTCTCGTGGGTATTTGTATGTAGATCTTTGGTTATTTGGGTTTTCTCCCGCGTATGATTGGAAGTATCTAGGCAACGTTTCGATGAAGTCTCATTCATCATCTTCAGGCTTGTGTCTTCGGCTCTGTGCTTCTCAGAGTGATGTGAGCTTGCAGCTGCTTCTTCCTTTTAACTGCTAGTGGGGGTGTGACTTGATTGGGTGGGGCTTGGCTGTGTTCTGATTGGGTGGGGGTGTGTTCTCATTGGTAGGGGTTTGGCTGTGTTCTGATTGGTTGGGGGTTGGCCGTGTTCTGATTGGCTGGAGGCGTGTTCTGTTCAGATGGGGCTTGGTTGTGCTCAGGTTAGTCTTAGTTGCTGGGGGATTTGAGCTGGTGAGCTGTGATCCTGCTGTTCGGCTTCGAGTTCGTGGTCGTGCCACATCTTCATGGTGGGGGTCAATTCGCTTCATGTATGGCTCGGAGGGGTTTGAAGTGGGTAGTGATGCAGCTGCAGTGCGGCTTCTGGTCCGTGGTCGTGTCTCATCTTCTGTGTGGGTGTGAGTCTGCTTTTTACGTGGAAGTGTGGTGGTGGCATCTTGTGTGGCTCTCATGGGTGTGGGTCTGGTGTCATTCTTCATGTTAGGTACTGATCTGTTCATGAGGGCGGGTTTCCAAATGGCTGGTAGGCGGGAGGTGTCATCTCATTTATTCATGCTGTGTGGGCGTTTTTCTATCTCTATGGCTTCTCTGATTATTCTGTTGTTGAAGTGTTCGGTTTTGGCGATAGTTCTGGTATTTTTAAAGTCAATCTCATGTCCTGTGGCTTTGAGGTGTTGAACCAGGAAGAGGTCGGCTCTTCTTTTTTGATTGAGTTCTTATGTTCTTCAATGCGTGCACTTATTCTTCTGTTAGTTTGTCCAATGTATGTGGTGGGGCAGGCAGTGCAAGGGATTTCGTATATTCCTTGGTTTTCTAACTCGATTTTGTCCTTAGGGTTTCTTAGGATGGTGGATATCTTTCTGTTTGTGCAGAATGCTGTCTTAATGTTGTGTTTTTGGAGGATCTTGCTGATTTTGTCTGTAGTGCCTTTTATATATGGGAGGAGGGCTTTGCCGTTCTCTTGTTCTCTGTCTTGGATTTTGGTTGGGGTTTCTTTTTGGATTAGGTGGGTAATCTTCTTTCTTTGGAATCCATTGGCTGTTAGTACGTTGGTGAGAGTGTGTAGTTCGGTCTCTAGGTGTTGTTCGTCGGTTAAGCATTTTGTTCTGGAGATGAGTGTCTCGCTACGGAATTGATCTGTGCTGGGTGGTGGTGTGAGAGTGCGTGTAGATAGCGGTTTGTATGTGTTTTCTTCTGGTAGATGGTGTGTCCTAGGGAGCCATTGGGTTTTTTGTATACCAAGACATCTAGGAAGGAAGTTGATTGTTAGCTTCTGTTTCCATGGTGAATTGTATTTTGGGGTGTAGGCTGTTGAGGTGTGTGAGGAAGTTGTTCAGTTTTTCTTTCCCGTGTGGCCAGATTATGAAGGTGTCATCTACGTATCTGAGCCAGAGTTTGGGTTTGTGATCATATTTTTCTAGAGCTTGTGTTTCAAAGTGTTGAGACTTCATCGAAACGTTGCCTAGATACTTCCAATCATACGCGGAGAAAACCCAAATAACCAAAGATATATATATATATATATATATATATATATATATATATATATATATATATATATATATATATATATATATACACACATACATACATACATACAAACACATACATACATACATACAAACACATACATACATACACACACACACACACACACATCACACACACACATACATACACATTAGTAAACAAAATCATTCTAGTACTGGTATGAACCTTGTAAATCTTTCATGTTTCTTTTCAATATCTATCAATCTTTGAGAACAATTGAAATGTTTCCCTCCCTTCTTCATTATTACTTAACTGTTAATAAGCATACCACTGGATAGTTATACAGTTTTATCTTATAAATTATTTACTATTAATAAGCAAAATAATTATTCAAATTCATTCTAATAACTGGTATAAATTTCCTTATAAATCTTTCACATTTCTTTTCAACATTTTATCAATCTTTAGAAACAATTGTAATGTTTCCCTCTCTTCTTTATTATTGCATTAATTATAAATAAACATATCATTACATAACAATACAGTTTTATCTCATAGATTATTTACTTATTTCATTTCTAACTCATTACAGTATTCTACTGTCACAACACTATCTTTTGTACCTTTGCAGAATCCTGACTTTTAACTTAATTTAACCATTGTCTCTGTGTTTTCTAGCTGAACAAATACCTTTAATCCTAGTAATGTTTCCCCCTTTTCTTTATTTCCTGTTTTTGTCCCTCATAAGTTCTTTCCCTTTCTATCTTTCCCCCTTTTTCTCATCCCTTTTTAATACCCTTCTCTCTCTAATTTTCCCTTCTGTAGTTTTCTTTTCTGCTTCTCCTTGCTGTTATACTTCTTTTTCAGACTATTTTTCTTTTTGGCTGTTCCTTTGATCTCAAACTTTTAACTCCTTTCCCCCTTTTCCCCCTTATTACCACACTTTGCATTATTTGATCATTGAAAATGGCTTCTTCTTTGTCCCGCCCTTCTTCTTGCTCTTGAAGCTTTTCCTTTTGCTTTTCATAGTTCAGGATCTCCATTTCAAAAAATTCAAAAGGATCTTCCTCCCCTTTCTGCATCTTCTTTCTGTTTTTTAAGACTCATCTTCAATTCCTCTGGGAGTGATGGCATTTTAAACACTTTTGAACAACCGCCCGATTGACTTTAAGTAAAAACAGAAAAAGAAAGAAAAAACCAATGCCAAAAACATTTTTTTAAATCACCAAAGGATCCCAGACTTGTTTCTTTCCTTTACTTTTCCTTTCTGTGGGTTACTGTATCTTTTAATAAGATTTGAGTTACAATGTATCCTTGGGAGTCTTTTCAAAGTTTCACTGTTAATCCTCTTTATTTTTCCAGGCGGCACTCCATTTTTCCATTATTCCAAGTCCCAGCCTTTTGCCTCCACTCTTCTCCTTTTTAGGGCTTTAAAATGACCAAGAAAAAATCTTTATTCTCCTTTTGACACTTAGATTTCATCTTAAGGTTGCCTATTAGTGTCAAAATAGATTAATATAAATTTTTTTCCATACCATTTGTAATTGTCAATATAAAGGTAAAAAAAAGGGTTTTTAACCTCCTTTTCTCTCTCCTTCGCCGCTTAAAGATCTTCTTTCAGAAGTATCCCTCTAGTACTTTTAGATTCAGGGTACTTTGCTTAGATGTTCTCTGTTGTTCAGCCCGGTCTGTCCTGCTTTCCTCTTTTTCTTCCTTCTGCACAATCTTATCCAGTCAGGTTCTTCTTTGAGGTGGCCATTTCTGACCACCACTGCAACCGCCTTCGGGGGAGTTTAGACCAGCCAAGGAGGAGAGATGCGGCTCCACTCCACTCGGCTAGCAATCTCCCCCCTCTTCATCACCTCTACGGGGTGGCTTCAGCCCTGAATCCAAAGGATCGGGGTGCTCCAGTGGCAAACACAAATCAAAATTATTTTTATTGTTTCCTTAGATTTTGTAAGCTGTGGCTATATATTCCTCCAGGAGAGCAATGCTGAACTAAGATGTCTTGGAATGAGCAGAGATTATGACCACAGCAAACACTGAACAACCAGAAGGTGGACCCAGGGAAGTTCCCTGGATAAAGAAAGTACGGGAGATTGCCCATTTGTGCTCTTGATGGCTACTCCTACAAACAGTTCTTTCACATGGTTTGAGTGCTGGGAGACAAAAGGAATTATAGCATGGCAGAGCCTTTTAAATGACATTAAGCTCACTTTCTAATCACTTTTGGAAATTATCTGAATAACTATTTAAGGATTTTAGAGATTTTCAAAATGACAAATTGAAAAGACAATAAAACAAGTTAGAACAAAATTTGTAGCACCATGATTTGATAAAGTATGTATGCTGCTATGCATACATTTAAAACAAAAATAATACAAAAAGGTAACCTATAAATGAAGCTTTGTGCTTTGATGTAGTCAATGGACTAGCTGTAATTTCAAGCATATCATAAACATTCATAAGTCCTATCTACCCATTGGTTTACACATCAACAACTGAAAGATTTAAATTATATAAAAAGAGTTATGGGTATGATTTCGTTAACATTGAATTGGAAATCTTACTGTGTGATAGTGATGAACATATGATTGCTATGATTTATAAAATGTTACTGAAATTAAATTTGAAAAGTGAACATGTAAAACATTGTATGATTCAGTGGGCAAGGAATTTTGGATATAATGTGATGTTTGAACAATGGAAAAATATGTGGACAAAAGATTTAAAATTTACAGTAAACTATAATTTAAAAGAACATTTCTATAAGATGATGTATTATTGGTATTTAACAGCTAATAAGTTATCTAGAATGTATAAAGGTATTTCAAATAAATGTTGGAAGTGTCATTTATGGTAGACATGTGATAAAGCAAAGAAATTTTGGAGTAAGAAGTGGTATTCAGCAGGTTCTGACCAGTTCAGGAAAACCGGTAGCGGAAATTTTGAGTAGTTCGGAGAACCAGCAGATACCACCTCTGACTAGAGATTTTACAGTATTCTTCCCCTGCTATGCCCACCAAGCCATGCCCACAGAACCGGTAGTAAAAAAATTTGAATCCCATCACTGGTAAGGTTCATATTTTAATACAGAAAATTCTTAAAGATGAAACAACAAACTTTTCTTTTGGATTTAATGGAAAAAGACTTGGAGAAAAAATTTGGAAGTTTGATCTTATGTATCAGCAGCAAGACTACTGTATGCACAAACATGGAAGGGCATTTCGATTCCCACCATGGATAAATGGCTACAGAAGCTGATGAGGCTGCAGAAATGACTAATTTGACCATTTTGATTAAAGAAAAGAATATAAGTACTTTTGTTGCCACATGTGTTGTTTGATATTAATGCTTTATTTTACTGAAACAGGAGAAGGAAGTCAACACTTTTTTTTTCTTTCTCCCGTCTGCCCTCACTTCTATTTCCCCTTCTCCTCCCCCCCCCACTGTGTCTTCTTATTTGCTTTTGTATTTTATATTTTATTGTATAATATAATAACATGTTTAAACAGCATAAATCCCATCCACCCAAAAGCTTTAATAGTTTATTGACAATATTAGTATCTTTTTTTTTCAGACTAAAGTTTTGCAAAGAACTAATAATCTTCATTTGAATTTCCAAAATGTATTTATTTATTGGTTCAGCTTTGAAAGTATCAGCAGACTAAATTGTCCAAAATTCAGAATGAAGTGTTTTTGTGCCACCTTGTGGGCTATTTGTAAATATTTTTAATTGTCTAGAAAGAATTATTACAGCTAGTCAGAATCCTAGTAAAATTCATATACAAAAAATCTTTTTTTTTCAATAAATTTTTTATTTTTATATTTTAAAAAACATCTCTTTTGGTTGTTCCAGGTTTTTACATTTCAATACAAACATGACTATAGTTACATATTCATCTTTTGTATTCCATTTTATATCATATTATTACTTATTCCATTTTCCTTTAAATATTCTCAAATATTCTTATAACAAGAATAAAAGGTATTAGTTTATTTAAAAGACACAGAGATAATGGTTAATAAGATAAACTAAAAGAGAGGATTCTGCAAGGGTACAAGAGATGGTGTAGTTATATCAGAGATAATAAGGTAAAAAATAGAAAATATAGGTGATCAAAGTGAAACATGAAACTGGTATTGTTAAGGAATGGAATATTTACTAATATTTAAATTAAATAAAGAGATAAATGGAATAAAAGTGAAAGAAGAGAAAATAAGAAGAAAATAGCAATTAAGGGTATTTTATTGAAATAAATTATGAGGATTATTGTAGAAGACTATATTAATTATGTTTAATGATCTACATAATATAATTGAAATGAATTGTGAAAGATCTGTAATGAAATCAATATCAGTTTTTAGGAGGAATCTGAATAGATTAACTATGTTATCTATTGTTTGTATTTTTTCCCCTTCTTTTTGAAATCTAAAGTGTATTGGGGGAATTTAAAGAGAAAGTACCAAGTGGAATCTGTTTGAAAAGAGATATATGATGTAAAATAGTTATTAGAAGTTGAATGTTATAATTGATTAAGGGGATACGGTATAAATCAAATGTTTAATGGAATTTGAAAGGGTAATAATTATAAGATATAAAGGTGACATACTCTATTGGGTAATTGTAGAGGAAACCTTGCTTTTTTTTCTTTCTCTTTCCGGGATGATGATGGAAAAAAAGAATATACAATGAAATGGTAAACAGGACAGATAAAAGTATAAGTATAATTACTATGAAGATATGGAAATTTGGAAAAGGATATGTAATAAAATTAGAAATGAATGAGAAGTTGTAAAATAAAGCAGAGGAAAGTAAATGAAGAAAAAATTAATGAAATCTATATAGTAGTGATAAGATATGAAATTGAATATAGAAAGATGAGTATATAATTAAGATTATATCTGTATGGAGATGTGATGACCTGGAAACGTTGTTCTCTAAAAAAGATGTTTTATTTTTTAATTTTTTTTTTTCAAAACCCAAATAAAATTTTTACAAAAAAAGAAAAATACAACTTTTGTATTTCTCTGCTTGAACATTTCAGTTAGGTGAATTGAACATATTTGATTGGTTGTGGCTGATATCTCATATCCACTGATGAATAACATCAGCATGTTCTTCAGTGTTAAAGGAACTCAACTGGTTTCCAAATTATTTCCAATCATAATTCAGATTTTCTATATATATCAAGCCTGTCTTTGGTCTCGGTACCTGAAGGATTGCTTTTTCTCTGTCCTTCCAACTGAGATAATAATTTACAGGTCTTTTTGATACATGCTGTGTTTTTACAATTTAGTTACTAGTTTCTAAAGAAACCAATATTACAGTGATGTGTACAGTTATTTTTCATACTTCGGCTATTCTGCATTTCCTACTATAGAAATACTGTAGATTTCTTAATTCTCTCATTATGATAGATACTGAATATTATTTTTTAAAATTATTCTTATTGAACAATTTTACCACTGGATCCTCCAGAACAATTTTGTATCACTGTAATTAACAATTTTGTAATACTGCGTAATAACACACCTCAAAGCAATCAATGTACATTGTAGTTTGATAGGGACTTAAATTTGGGTCCTCTTGTTCTAAACCAAATTTTCATTACTACGCATATTGTGTATCTTTGCAATTGGATAAATCAATTATTTTCCTTTTCAAGCTACTTTTTTTTTTGGGGGAGTTCTTTATTAATGGAAGTGGTTGATGAATGAATAACCAATTGTTCATAAGAACCATCAGCCTTCAGTTTGATAGCATTGTATATAGAGAATATGGAAGAATATGAATAAGATTAATCCACCTAAAACTATACATTTCTTTGTACAGAAGCAGAAGACAGGATTATGCCAGAAAGATTACAATATGTAAATTGTAACTATGGGCAAATGTTAGCTGTATTAGAAGAATGAATATTCTATTTAAAGCAAACAAGTCAAAGTAATTTGGCCTGTTAGATAAGAATGACTTACATTTGACCATGATCATATACACATCAATTGTACATATGGGGGGCTGAGGCAATCGCTCTCCTTTCTCCAAGACAGAGGAAATATCACTGGCTGGAATACCATCATATGGTTTAGATCCAAATGTCATTAATTCCCAAACAGTGACACCTGAAATGTAGAAAGTTGAAAGGCTCATCCAGTAAACTAGAAAGCCAAATACTAATAGCATGTAATAACTTTATTATTTGCTCAAGGAACAAGTTTCAGTGAATTGAAGACATTATTAATGATTTCAAGCACTAAGGGCTCATTACTATTTGTTTTCCAATCAACATGGAGGAAAAGTCTTTTTACAAATAATGAAATTATTTTCTAATGTTACATTTCACAAAAGTAAAACTGCTTTCAACACTATTCAAATTCTTTAAAGCATCACTTTATATCTGTACCCAATACATTCTTCTTTTGGGGGTAAATTTAGGTAGAAAAATCATAGACAAAAATACTTTTTATTTTTTATTTTATTTATTTATTTGATTTGTCAATCGCTTATAAGATAATAGGAATAAGTATAAACATGAGTAAGAATACAGGAAATAGGTACGAATAAATGGGGACAATAGGATAGGGATGGTAGGCACGATTGTGCACTTATGCATGGCCCTTACAGACCTCTTAGGAATGGGGTGAGGTCAATAGTGGATAGTTTAAGGTTAAAGGAATGGGGGTTAGAGGATGTAACAACAGAGTCAGGTAGTGCATTCCAGGCATTGACCACTCTATTGCTGAAGTCGTACTTTCTGCAATCAAGTTTGTCTTAAATTTTTGTCTTAAATTTTCTCAAAGATAGTCTTAACACAGTTTTTGAACTGTGGTAGGGTTTTGTTTTAATTTAATGAACCAATAACAGTTTGACAGTATTTTGAACTGGCACACGCAGTCAAATTTCTTTTTTTCTTTTTGTAATATATGGAATTTATAACATAGGCTGTGTATAAATTTGGAGATGATCACTAGCAGTATAATGGGCTGCAAGAAACAGTCCTGGATTTTCAATAATCAGAAACTTTGTGGGGGAAATATCCACATAAAAATTACTGAAAAGCTGATGGCATTTAGGGCTTGTTTCACTAAGAAATTCAGCTTCAGACTGTTAAGCCTGTATTTTCAGTAGTATTTATTTATCTGATCATTGAACTTGCCATCCAAGTTTCAAATGATAGGTCTGAAATCACTTACTGAGCAGTACAATTTGGATTGTGAGTTAAACCTGGATCCCAGTCCAACATTTTAATTACTACATACATGACTTTCAATCAAAGATGCACTCCCTGCCACAATATTTCTTTTGAAGAAACACAGATATGTCGGTAGATCCATAGTTTCATCTTACTATTTTATACTATTTATGCTTTTGCTTAGAGAGGTACATAACAAAACCATGATTGTTGATTAACTGTTGAACTTTCTTCCTTTCCTGGCATAATTTAGAATCCCAATGGCTTATTCTGTTTGCATGTTATTTACTGCCTACTCCAAATTGTTTGGACAAACACAGTGAAACTTTGTTCTTCTTCAGATAGTATATCTATGCATGGGGAATATTTAAAAACACATAACTGAATGCTTCTTTATGCAAAAAAAAAAAAAAAAGCCAAATCCAAACCATTATCTCCTTCCACACATACTGAACAAAAGATGTTTGACAGAATGATCCAAAATTTGCTTCCATTAAAAACCATCTGTTATATTAATGTTGTGCTCTCTGTCTCTACAAGAAGAAATATTATAAAGCAAGGCTTGCAAATCAGCTCAGTGACCAATTTAGAATCAGCCCACCACATTTTTACACATACCAAAACTCCAAACATCACTCTGGTGGGTATAAATGCGATGCAAAATTGACTCCAAAGCCATCCATTTAATTGGAACCTAGAAAGAGGTTGGAACCATTGTAAGCAGATTAGAACAATAAAGTTCATTATTTTTTAAAATATGACAGTATGTGGTAATGCTTGCAACTGGTTATAGTATACATAAGTATCATACTTATATAACTTAGAACTACTGCTCAAAATATGAAAAGTTGAAAGAAGCATTGCCAGAAAAAAATGCTCATATGTATTTTTACTAAATATAGGGGATGGAATGTGCTTTTTATGTTGTGAATTTTTAATGCTGTAAGCCACCTGCTGTCACCTATGTGTGAGTTGAGTGACAGCCATGAATTATTTATAAATAAATAGTTCTACAATTGAGAATTGTAAAACTGTTTTGATAGAGATGGTCACAGATGATGGCATATTTCTCAATTTAAAATTCCAGCATGGTTTTTGTCTTATCCTCAGGAAGAAGTAATGTCTTTCTCAGCATTCAACATGCAACTTGCCATACTCATGTTACATCTCTATTCAGTATGGTTCAATGACTTCTAGTGTGCTTCTGGGTGCAATTTTGGAGGTACTGGTTGTCACCTATAAAGCTGTTCATGGCATAGCAATTTGTGGGATGGCCACCTCTTCTTACTAGATCAAAAAGTCAGTAAAAAAATATTGTGGGACTCAGGAAGCAAGGTTTTTCTGTTTGCTGTGCCTGCCTTCTGGAACATGACTTTCCCCTGGAGAGTAGATTGGCATAAATCTTATTGACTTTTGGAAGACCCTCAAGATATGGATATGTTCATAGGCTTGGGGTTCCTAGGCTTGTTAGGGTCCATGTCATTTAATTGGTTTGGCTCCTTGGCTATTATCTATAATATTTATTTATTTGAATCCTGCCTTTATGTTGTAAGTCATTTTTTATTTGTTGAAAGCTGCCTAGAATCAGTCTCTTTGAAATGACAGGTTATGTAAACCAACCAGCAAACAAAACAAACAAGCAAACAAACAAATAAAATATAAAGTCTATATTTCTAAGCTTGACCTATTATGGATAGTTTTACACACACACACACACACACACACACACACACACTCCAGAGTCACTGAAAACTGAACTTCAGTATCTGAAAACTCAACATTGTATTAAAAAAACCAGAAGGGAGAAATAAGTTGATGCTCTTACTTTGCCTCCTTCAGCATGATACTCCTTCTCTTCTGCACCAAGTAATTTGGCCAAACCAAAGTCTGTGATCTTTACATGCTGGGGAGTCTTAACAAGGACATTTCTAGCAGCCAAATCACGGTGTACCAAACGACGTTCCTCTAAGTAATTCATTCCCTAAATGGGTTAACAGTTAAAGCATGTTACTGTACCACATAACATCTATAGCCACATTACAGAAAATATTAAGAAAATGAATTTTGTACTTACAGAATATTGAGGCAGTCACAATAAAGCAGTTGCTTTTTCAGAAGTATTGAAAAATGAGTGCATGTGCAGAGCAAGAATATTTTAATATATATTAATTAAAAACACATTCCTGGTACTCCTGGTTGTGGTTAAGCAATCTCCTGGGTTGGGCATGGAGCAAAAGATCTGCTTGTCAAATTCAGTTTCCCACAGTGTAGAGAAGAAATAACTCTAGCAAGCTACAGGAATGTATTTGAGTTCAGATACATTTCTGCAGCTTGCCAAAGCAAATACTTGAGAGTTTGAGCTCCATTTCTGCACCCTGCTGGAGGAGCTCAGTTTCCTTCCATTCATAGAAAAGGACTGTTCCAACACACTACAGGAGTGGAGCAGGGATATTCCAGATGTCTGATTCTGCTAGAGTATTTCAGCTTCCTTCTGCATGTGTAAGAGAAATGATCCGGTGAGTTTCAGAAACAGAACTCGGATCTTTGGGATCTGAATTCCATTTCTTCATTTAACCAAAGGGAATTCAGCTCCCTTTGGAGGACGCTCCTACCTCTTGGTAGGAGACAAGAGGGCATCTTCTCAGCAGGAAGCAACAGCTTGCAATCTTCCCTGCTGATTTTTTCATTGACTGGAAGAGAAGATTGCAAGTCATGATCAAATGATTGCAGGGCTTTTCGCAACTGGTCATAAGTGTGAACAGATTGCAAATACCCAGATTGTGATCATTTAACTGCAAAGGGTGAAAGTGTGACATTTTACAATGACTGGAAGTGCTACATGGGCCACAAAACACCCTCTCTAAATCTGTTGTAACTTTCAATGGACATTAAATAATTGGTTTTTAGTTGAGGACTACCTGCATTTTAAAACACATCCAAAATTGTAAGGGAACTTTTATTTTAGCATGTGGAAACTGAAAACCAAGAACTACTTGTAGGCATCAGCTAGATCAGAGTGACAAACCTAAATTTAGGTCAATGTTCTAGACATTTTTGGAAACTAGATGGAGTTTGTTGTTAATATACCTTTGCAATCTGCACACACCAGTTGAGAAGGTACTGGGATCCAATGTTATCTTTGTGTTCTCTAACATAGTCAAGAAGGCAGCCATAGGGCATAAGCTGGGTGATGAGTTGGACAGTTGATGTGAGGCAAATTCCCAGCAAACGGCACACATGGGGGTTATCAACACTTGCCATCACGTATGCTTCCTAATCAAGAGAAAGAGAAATTACCTACTCTATAAGAAATTACAATATTAGGACATAGCATCTTGTCTCAGAAGGTAAGATCTGCCCTCTCTCTTTCAGATTTCAGGAAAAACCTTAAGACCTGTGCTGTCTGGCATGGGGTTCTAAAGGAGAAGCTGCTGGATGGAGGCACTAACAGAGAAGGCACCCTACCTCTCCTCTCAAAACCCTTATTTATAATAATTGAATGTTGGTTTTATCTTGATGCAAGCCATTCAGAGTCACCTAAACTATGAGATGGGCAGGAAATAAATTTGAGAAATAAAAATAAATAAATAAGTAGTTTATAAGTTACTACAATTAATTAATCAACAGAATTAATCTGAATCATGCTAAATTATATGTGGAATGAGAATTAATCTGAAGGCTAGAATTGATACCTGTTATACTTCAACATAGGACAATTATATTTTAAATTTTTCTCTCATTTAAATGGTAATTGCATCAGGATAGAAGTCCCGTAGGAAGAAGTCAGTGTTTTTTTCTCTTCTTTAATATACATGATCTAAATAGGTACAGTATATCCACATATCCAAATGACAACTTTTAACTATGTATAATTGTAAACTGCAAATTACCATCTTTGGCTGAATACTGCAGTAAAAACAAGGTAGCTTAATTGTAGAAATGTTCAATAAAAATAAAACAAAAACCATTATCTGCTATAACAATTTAATCAGTTTATTTAAATAACAATATAATTTTTAATTAATCGTTCCAACACATATAATGATGCTTTTCTCTCCATTCACTGCAGTAATCTGCTAGGATTCCTGACAATTAATAAATAAATGTATACTACATAAAACATAAGAAAGTAATTTGCCACTAGATTTTCCAAATCTGTAAATTAGATTATAAAGATCTTAATAGGCATTGTACAAATAAAAAATGGAGAATGGGAAGGAAAACAGAAAATATATATGAAATCAACCGATATGGTCATAGACCAGAAAAGAGAAAACATATATTTTCACACTTACATTATGGCAATTGTCATTATTTAATGAAGATCATGTTAAGAGAAACCATAACAACAATTAGTCCCAATAAATAAAATTTCACATCTTCTCAAAAGTATCATAGCAAAGCTTTAAATTGGATGAAGAGGCCAACACCTAAACTAAGGATACGTCAGTTTTTTTTTTATTTCATCTGCTCTAGTTCTTTTTTCTCTGAAAGCTCAATCAAATAATATCTTAAATATAATATATGGAATCACTCATAATCATATAATTGTGCTTTTCTGTCATCAGTCTCACTTAGTCATCTAGAAAGACTCCTCCCTATTTGTTTTGCCAAGTGTATATTTTACTGAAGCTTAAATAGTTACAGAAGTAGTATAAACTGAATCTGAGATTTTCACAAATAACACTAGGAAAGTTCCCTCTTTCTCCCCTGACCATCCCCCAATTATCAAGAGCTTGTATATTGTTCAGGAAACAAGTGCTCAGTTCCTAGCTCTGCATATCATTAATGACCTTGGCTGGCTGGAGCTTCTCACATGGCTCAGTTGGGCTTCCATTCTACCCTTTCTTCACACTCCAATCCTCCCCACTCCCCCTCAATGTCTGGCGACCAGCTTATGAAGCATCTCACTATCCAAGCTTCACCTATTGTTTTTTAATAGACTATTTAAAAAATGGAATGTATTATATGCCTGGATCAAATATACTATATACTATAAATGTTTCTATAAAGATTTTTTAAATAGTTTTTTTTTAGTCTGCATGTTTTTATTCCACTGTAATAAATCTAGTATCATAAACATATCCTTCTTTGCTTCCTCTTTTACAGACCTGTATTTCATTAATTATTTTTAAATGTTTTTAACCTATTTCCATGAATTGACTGAAAATTCCAAATCTTTATAAACATTAACTTGAATTCTGCCAAACTAGAAATTTGGTCTACATGGGCTGTACTACCTATCAGCCATCAGAATGTGAAACTGTTTTAGTATGCCTATTAAATTTGATAATATAAAAAGTTTTCAACTCCTTTAAGAAAGAATGCTGAAGCCATTGTGCCAGCATGCACTTTTAAAATACTTTGAAAAAATAGACTGAAGTTTTTGTTATTATAGTTTGGAATCTCTAACTTTGCATAACTTTGCTCGTTCTGAAAAGGGACAGCATGCTGCCTACGTATGTGTTACGTTCATAATAGTAACATTTTATAATTATGAAGATAAGATAAAGGAAGGAGAACATTTCTTACGCACTACAAAGTAATTACTTGAAACAAATTAATCTTTTTTAAGCCCACCTAAATGTGCCTTTACTTTGTTTTTGTAAATTTCAATTCATCTACATAAAATTTGTCAAAAATTTACAGAGTGAAACATTAAATACTATTTGAAGTTATAACAAACCATCCCAAAAGTTATGACCTATTCAAAGTTAAAATAGCTGCAAGGGGTCACTTTGGGGCACTTAACAATTGGCACATTTTTATGGCCATTTGCAGCATCCCAGGGTCTTATGAGCACAACTGCAATATTTTTGTTGTTTTTTAGTGTTTACTCCTGGTTTCCAAAATTAATTCAATTAATGACTACCCTATTTGCAAATGGCTGATGCAAAAAATGTCAAAAAAATAGTTTTCATCATGTCATGCCTCGATTTATGACTTAGGACTGTAATTCCAGCGTCAATTATGGGCATATGTCAAGGACTACCTAAAGTCATTTGAAGATGTCTAAACACAGTCTCTCTGCCATTGATCCCATTGAGGATAAAAATCAGTTGCAAAAAATACTACAATGACAGAAATATTTTGCCTTCACCAACAATGCCTTAATGTTTATCTACATGCCATGAAGTCCCTACAGCCGATATTTTAAAACTTCAGAAAACAAAGAAAAAGAAAGCTTACATCAAGAATTTCTTTGTTAGCTTTGGGTGATGTAGCCTCTCTTAATTCCTTAATGGCTACAGGAATTTTAACTTTTTCTCCTTCTGGAATCCAGAGACCCTGTTAAAAAAATCAAAATGAGTAAACTTAAAATAAATTAAGACAATTAGGAAATAAAATAGATTATGAACAGACTTCAATACATCCATATAAATTACATGGTTTCTAGATAAATGGTATTTGATTATGACAGTAAATATAAAGATACCATATATTTTAAAATGTACAAATATTTGAGTGTGCAACAGCATGATTCTATGTACATTTACGTTGTCAATGGGAGTTAATTCCAAATAAGTTTATAAAGAACTGGTTTTTTACTTATATACAGACACAAATACACACATATTTAGAAAAGATTATAATTTACCTGATAGACAGTACCAAAAGCTCCAGAGCCAAGTACTTTTACTTTTTTTAATTCTGTTTCTTTTAAGATTCTTAGAAGTGCTTGGTTTGGTGCTTCCCCACTTGGTGTCAAAGGTTCAACAAGCTATTGAATAAAAAAGGGCATGGCTTAAGAAGAGACAATTTCTTTTTAACCATAATAGTGTACGAAGCAGGCTGGTTTTTGAAAAATGTAAAACAAATTATTCAAAATCTATTTGTGCTATATTATAAATCCATAACAAACTACTTGGCTGAGAAACAAAAGATCAGCTTCCTCATCAATAGAAATACCATCATGATCTTATTTATATTATAATAGTTCTAATTATATTAGGAACAAATATTTAGAAATATGTGGTTTCATCCCAGAGAGAAAGCTCATGATTCCTATTAAAACAAATATGGAATAACAGACAACTTAGAAAGTGTCTGAGATGCTAGTGCATTGTGAGTCCATACTAGTTAGTTCTCTTCTGAATCATTATCATCATCATTGATAATAATAATAATTTATTTATTTAATTTATATTGCTGCCTATTCGCCCATGGTGACTTGAGGCGGCTTACACAATGTAAAACATGTTTAAAACAAAAAATAACAATAACAATAAAAAACAATAAAAACTAATTAGTTATATTTACCTCTCTTTCTTGCAGCAGTCTGCGCAAAGTACGTTTTTTAGCAATCCGTCGTCTACGCACCAAAAGACCAATACCCAGGGCTATAACAACTAAGCAAAGAATGCTCCCAACAACTCCAGCTGCAATGGCTGAGAGTTTAGATCTACAAAACAGAAACAGTTATTATTGCTTCAATGTTATTGATAAAGCCAGTTCATTGTCATACGTGAGCATTTAGAGCAGGGGTGTCAAACTTGTGACCCACGGGCCAGATGCATCACATGCTGGTCCCACCCACACTCAGTTTAGCGAAGGGGGGGGAAAGTCCCAATACATCATGTGATGACACTGTGATGATGCAAGTTTGATACCACTGATTTAGAGCATTATTCTTAAAAGGAAAGGGAATAAAATATAATTTGATATGACAAAATATTCAGGCAGTGGGTTCCCCCAATGCAGTCTAAAGCAATGAAGTTGCAATGGACTGTGAGAAAACCCTTGAAGAACAGGAAGAAGGCTTGTAGCTTTGACAAAAGTCTGATAAGAGAAATCTGAGTCCAAAGCAGGAATAGGAGAAGAGAAAACACTTCAGAATTGACCCTCCTTAGCTCTCTGGAACATAATGGTACAGGAAAGAGGAAGCACTGTCAGCATGATTTTGTTGCTGTAACCATAAATAATGAAGGTAATATTAATATTATTGGTTTTAGTTTCCTGGTCTAGACTACTGAATGAAGAACATGTATGATTTGTGAAATTTAATGTCATTTCTGTAAAATTATGACTATCAAACTATAACTTGATATGCATCTTCATATTTGCCAAACATAAAAATAAAGTTATATCATCTGTATCTATCAACACAGCTACTAAGATAGGTAATTCTCTATAAATATACCAACACTTATATTTCCATGAAGGGAAACAAAAATATGCTCATCTCATATATTATTATGGAATTTTCTATAATTAGAAAATTAGTTATAATTATAAAATTAGACATTAGGAAAATTAATGTTGTACAAAACAAATATATGATTATGTGGTTAGAACCTAAGAAGCAACTCTAGCATAGTGGAAAGTTTATATCCATTAATTTATTTTTAAAATATGATCAGATTAATGATCTTTTTCCTATTGTCTAATATTTTCGTGCTATGATTTGAATACAGTGAACACATTACCTCTTCCTTATTGACCATTCATATTAAAATTTATGTAAACTGATATAAACTAATAGTGGATCTGGGTCTCTTTTCTAAAGCTACAACTAAAGAAACATACTTTGTTACAAGAATCCATTTTATTAAAAACTGCTTTGTTTTGCCACAATATTCTTGGCTTAATTGGACACAGCTATAAATGGGCATCTGATTTTACATTAGTTAACAACAATTACCCATTAGGACAGCCTTCGGGTCCAGGTCCTTTGCATCTACAAAAGCAAGGAAAATAAAAATGATTAGCAATAGAATTAAAAAGAGAGATATTTTAATTTAACATTTAACTTTTTGCCCTGTGCACATCAGTAATTATTTTGTAAGAACATGTGATTATTAATAAATAAAGTACTTTGGCAGTTATGAGGAATCTTGTACCACATGTTTTTATTCAAGGGAGGTTCTGCTTAAGCCAAAGCTCTGAATTTGGCTAACCTGTACCATCCTATCCCAAGTTGCTTTTTCAAGATGCAAATGGACAGATGAAGGCCAACTTGGGATAGCACATGTTCTGAGGACTTCCTTGATGTGTTTTATTTCTTTTTCTTTCCCATTTTTGCTGGTAGGCAGGCCTTCAGCTCAGTGATTAGGGTTCTGATAACTTTTATTTTGTGCTCCAGAGGGCGGGTCACACACAGATCAATATTTACATTTTGATTCTTTTGGTGAGAACCAAATGGGAGCACAAAATGAGAGCACAAAATGGGAGTTATCAGAACACTACAATACCAAGCTGAAGGCCTTCTTCAGCAAAGAAGTTTGATAAATGAATGAATAAATAAATAAATGAATTTATTGACTTGCTGTTACTATTTAATAAGAAACAATAATAGATATTCTGTCTTTTTTCTCTAACAACTTCACATTCAGGACCTAAGCAATTATTTAAATAATTCCGTAAGAAATGTTTAAAGTTCTATCTTTATTCTATCAATGGAAGTAGGTAGGTAAGACCAAGAAATTTTGTTTATTATCAATATTTATACAACTTTAAATTACAGTATATCCCCGGATGATTAAGAATAAACCAATTAAAACACCATCTTTTATGGTGATCATAGTGGTATACAACTCAAAATGATCTTAAGCATTATTTCACATTTCTCAATCAAATTAATTTTGTAAAAATGCTTTTTACAAACCACAAATGTAACTCTGAAACAAAGCTATGATGATGTGATTCTAAATGATTGTGTCAGATACACCATTGTGTCCCGCTGTTCTGTTGGAAAGGGAGGGAAAGGCTGGCTGGCTGCTGGCATTTTTTGCATGTTTTCTCTTTTGCTATAACTGCTTGGGAATTAGGATGGGGATTGTCTTTGGAGATGGAGCAGATTCCCTCCCAGCCGGTTCTAGCCTGGTTCCAAGGTCGTCTTGCCCTGAGAGTGACCTGTTATCTGCCTAGCACCACAGTGTTCTCAAAACATCCTTGCCGCATCACATTGGCTGCTTGGTAGACTGATTGAGGGTTGGGTTTGGGGAAACAGAAGAATTGCTTTGTGCTTTGCATGGGACCTTCAGATTCCATGTGACTTTAGTGTAACCACTTTCTATCAGTAAAAGTTCTTTCAATTCAACTCAATGGAATCAAGAGTTTTGCTTTCCTGAGGGACAAGCTGGGCCAGGTCCTTACATTACGTGAAATCTGAAGGTCCCACACAAAGCACAAAGCAATTCTTCAGTTTCCCTTGAGCTCTTCCTGCTCTGGCTGTCGCTCCCATCTCGGCCTCCACAGCTGCCTTGGGGGAGAGTTATCCTTTTGGTTCTTCCTTCCCAGTATTCTATCTTTCTGACACCTATGTACTACCTGGGTCTTGATCAGGCTCCCAGGCTCCTGATTTCCTCTCTCCATTTGAAGAGGTCCAGCAGGGGGGAAGCATCATCTTAATAAGCTCCCCCTCTGAAGTCACCTTCCCCTACAGATCTAAGCTTCCACCGCCACCTAAGCCAGTCATAAAAGAGATATTTTAGATTCCTGTAAACTTAGGGGGAACCTTCAATATTTAGTAGCTTGGAAGGATTTCGCTGAAGCCCAAATTGAATGGTTTGACTAGCACCATGTTAGGGATCCTAAATGTGTAAAGTGCTTTCATAATCAATATGCTGATAATATCCTAAATATTTTTTTTCTGTTTTAACCTTCTCTCCCTTTTTATTTTGTTTTGTTATACAGGACTAATGTGGCTGTTTAGGTGGACAGCATATCAGATATACCATTGTGTCCTGCCATTTTATTGGGGGTGGGGAAGGCTTGCTGGCATTTTTTGCATGGTTTCTCTTTTGCTGAAACCTCTTGGGAATTAGGGAGGGGGATTGTCTTTGGAGACAAAGCAGACCCTCCCAGCCAGTTACAGCCTGGTTGCAAGGCAGTCATGCCCTGTGAGTGACCTGTTACCTGCCTAGCACTTCAGCATTCTGAAAACATCATTGTGGCATCACATTGGTTGCCAGTGGACTGGTCAGGCGGGTTGGGTTTGGGGAAATGGAAGAATTGTTTGTGCTTTGTGTGGGATCTTCAGATTTCATCTGGCTTTACTGCAACCACTTTGTTGCAGTAAAAGTTGTTTTGATTCAACTCAATGGAGCCAAGAATTTTGCTTTCCTGAGGGACCAGTTTGGGACCATGCAAAAAATGCCAGCAAGCCTTCCCCACCCCCAATAGAATGGCAGGACACAATGGTATATCTGATATGCTGTCCACCTAAACAGCCACAGACTGGCTTGCTTATGCCCCAAAACAAGCAAAGTAATACTGTCTTTTAGTTCAAACTTTATTCCTGGGGATTGTGGACACATCTTTGTGTTTTGTTTTGTTTTGTTTTGGCAATAGTACCAAAGTAGTTTGCTGGTCCCCTTTCTGAAATGTTTTTTACTTTCCAGTCTAGACTACAGTCCTAGTCTATCTTCAAGCTTTCCCATTTCTGTGGCAAATCCCTATCAGTATACATATAATGATCAATGTTAAGTGTAACATTATCTCTCTCTGGCTTATTACTGGCAGCTGCAATGACAAAAAAGGAACAATTGTACTACCTAATACACTGCAGCATCATTATGACAAAGCAAACCATCAAAACTATTAACCAATGGTCATTTTATATTGGAAAATAATAGCTACACCATCATCTTGAAGAGTGATCAAATTATCCTAAGTAAAATATTCTATATATTGAATTATGAATTAATCTTTGTAAATTGAATTACTTTAATAATCTCTGCATTCCAAGTTTTCCATCAGTTTATTCAATCATATTTCATTAAGGATCACTCTTATAACTACAACTTTAGAACATGAACCTATTTTGTGTTATCTTATGTGATTACATTGCTTTTAAAATATGGCAATACATTTAATTACATCAAGATGTTTTACATTCATGATATCCTAACCACATGACTGTCACTTTTGAAGAAATAATTTCTATGTGTGTGGCATGTTTATACGTGTAGGGTCCAAATCTGTATAACATTCCTAGAGAATATTCCTAGCAGCACATTGTTCTGATAACCAGGATCCTTGTGATTATGTCTACTTAGATCATGTATGGTTAATGTTCACACACACACAAAAATCCTATATGACTAGTGTAATGTTTCAAGGAAGTCATGTTTGTTTTCACATAAGGATTTCTCAATAATAATACATTGTTGGGTATATGTTGGCAGGACTATTATTTACACTGACCAAGAATTCACTCAGTTTAAAACATACTTGATATCAAAGAGGATATAGCTTACCCTACTTTTCGGTGTATAAGATGAACTCTCCCCCAAGTGGGTAGAAATTTCTGTGCGTCTTACACAGTGAATGTTGCCAAAGTCCAGGCCACCCACAGCCCTCTACCCTTTGGCCTGTGTCTCCTAGCAATTTGCCTCCTTGCAGCAAGCCAGATCAACTTCAGGACAGCCTGATTTAGCACAAGCAGCTGATTGCCTCCTGACAATCAGCTCTTTCAGCCTGCAAGGATCGCTATTGCCTATTGCCACTTTTGTGAGCCCAATTTTTGACCTCCACATCCCATTTTCGGCCTCTGTGCACCCTGTTTTTGCCTTTCACATGCCTCATTTTTGGCTCGTTCTGATCCCTCCCACCTGGGGCACGTGGAGGCCAAAAACAGGGTGCGCAGAGGCCAAAAATGGGATGTAGAGGCCAAAAATGGGGTACACAGAGGTGGCAATAGATGATGGCAATCCCTGCAGCCTGAAACAGCTGATCGTCGGAAGGTAATCCAACCGACAATCAGCTGCTTGTGCTAAATCAAGCTGTGTTGAAGCTGATCAGACTGTTTGCTTCAAGGAGGCAAATTGCTGGGAGGCAGAGGCAGCATCTTATAGTCTGAAAAATATAGTATGTGATTTTATAACTGACCTATAACTTGCTGTTTTATTCTGGATGAAATGTGGTAATCAGTATATTATAAATGATAAATTCAGCACATGTGGCTATGATATATTTCATTTTATATACTTGTCTGCTCCTTCAAAATATCACAGTTCCATAAAACAGTATCTATGGAATGCTGTACAACTTTAATAAAACAAATCATGCAGAGTTCACTAAATCTGAACATATGCTTTTGTACCAATTTGTTATTCCACAATTGAAATCAGTGGCACCATTTACCATAAAACTTTAATTTAATGGACATTTATCCACTAAATGTGAATGAATAATTTGTCCCTTGTATTTGAAATCCACTAAGTCAAGGTTGATTAAACTGAGAGTTTACAGTAGCTTAAATGACATTTAAGGAAAAACTAGGATTTTTTCTTGTGGAATACTGTCATTACTGATACCAAATTAGAATTACCAGTATAAAATCAATAGGATTTAATCCCTGTAGACTGGCTGTGGGCTAGTTGAGGAACGAGCACCATCCATGGCGAAGGCTTCCCTTTGGGTGACCCTCCTCCTCTTCCTTTCCCCTTCCTTCTCTTGCAATCCCCTGGATGCCTGTGGTGGGCCTGGGAGAGCGCACACATGTGGAGAGACCCTCCTTATGTGAGTGGCTGCCCACCCCGCACATGCCTTTGCTACACTTTGGGAGACCCCAGACACTCGCTTGAGTTTCTCCCCGTGTGTGCACACCCTCCTGGCCCCACTACAGCCAGTCAGGGGGTCACCCAAAGGGAAGACTCTGCTGTGGCTGGTGCTCGTTCCTCAGTCAGCCAGGATTTCCCCCCCCAAAAAAAGAAATAAAAGGAGTAGTGAAGAGCCCCAAGGAGAGCTTGCTGGCTTGGCCCAGCCTCAGCTTTATGAGAGAGAGGGGGGGAGAGAGACACACACACACAGAGAGAGACAGAAGCAGACAGATACACAGAGAGAGAGAGACAGACATAGAGAGTGGGGGGAAACAGGATGATGGGTGAGCATCTTTGGTGAGGCTGTTCTGGCTTTCTCCGAGCCTGACCCCCGGGGTGGGTGGGTGAGGTTCGGTGGGGCCAGCCCCCTTTTCCTGCTGCCCTGAGCTTCTTAAAGCCATGGCTGGGCACTGCAGGCCCATTCCCCTTTCCGATGTCCCCTCCTCCTGGATCCCATTCTCATCCTGCCAGGCCTCGTGTTAGCGAGGCCAGCATCGGTCGCAGCCAGGTTGGGCCAGTGTCTCGGGGCGAGAGCAGGTTGTCCATCTCCCCAAGTGACAGAGGCAGACCCAGCACCAACAAGGGCCAGAAGAAGCTCCAGCAAGAGTGAGGCACCAGAGAATCAGCCCTGGCTGCTTCTCCATCTCCCATCGTCACCCTTATCTTCTCAGGCCAGGTGAGGGAGGGGAGGGTGAGGGTCAGGACCAGCCAGTGATGGGACAGGGAACTGAGCAGAGGGCGTAAAGAGCCACATACAGCTCCAGAGCCATGGGTTGCCAACACCAGTTATAGGCCTTTATAAAATGAAGAACTTAAATAGCTAAAGAGAATAATCACAATATCTTATGGACTTCTAAAAAGTATCAGTATAGCTATGAGAAGAAGGCTTAAATCAGAAGAGAATGGCAATATTGGGCAACATTACAATAATGCTTTTACTCATGTATTGATTAAATTTCCTCATTAAAGTTGATATTTGTTCTCTGGAATAAAACTAAAAATATTTTAAACCATAAAAATATAAAGAGATAAATTATAGGATCAGTTGTATTTATGTTTGATTGTGCATTGATTAAGTTAAGGTTCCATTTTGTTCATAAATTGAATTTTTTTACAAATTGTAATTTTATGTTATCCTTTCCATTAAGTTTCAATTTTAAAAAAAATCACTTACCCACGAACACAATTCGGATGGCATAACTGACATACTAAATTTTCATCTGGATATTTCCAGACTAAGGTATCATTTTCTCCCAAAATGCCAGCAGGACATGATTTAACACAATGTGGACCATCTTTTACATGAGCACACTTCAGGCAGTTGCCAGGACCCTGGAAAACAAGCACAGCATTTTTTGTGGATATGAAATACATTTGCGTGTACATTAATAAATAAGTGATCGGGCTTTGTCACATGTGTGAAACTTCAAGAATTGACAAAAAAATCTTGCAGGGTGACAATGATGGATTTTAAAATCTGAAATATCTGCAGGTCAGAAGATAAAATGTATATATCTTTTATTATTTCAGTATCATAATGATTTTTGAAAAACAATTATTTTCAAAAATTCTATTATTATTTTTATTTTTCTACACCTTATGCTAAATATTTTGTACTAGAGATTTTAAAGAAAATACTATACTTTATTTTGTACAAAAAACCAGGGCCATCTGCTTCATCTAATTACAATTATAAAGATAATTCAGGCTGATATTTTTCTAATGGGCTAATCAAGACATTTAAATATTTAATGTCTTCTCTCCCTTCCAAGAAAAATGAATCAAATCCAATTTGCTTGATACCCTTCCTGATTAGTTGCAATGAAAAATAGACACAAAGTGCTTAGATGAATTATTTGTAAATAAAACAGTGATTGCAGATCTCCAACTATGCCCTACTCTACCTTTTCAATTTCTCAAAAGAATATAAAGGAAAAAGAAGGAATTTATTCATGCTTAACATTTTGTAGCAGCATCTAAAAGTGATTAGAAATATATTAGGGAATGTTTTCATGATGCTAGAAATTACAAGTGAATAGTTATTATTAGCATTATAATACTGAGGGACATCTGAATACTGAGTACAATTTTCTACAATTTCAGTACTATAAATAAACATACAAAATATTTGATTTTGTGCCAATCTGAAGTTTACAATATAAGTTAATTTCCTCATAATCTTACCAATTTCCCAAAAACTTTTTGATTTGAGGTTAGAGGTTCATTCTCTAAGCTTGTGGTTTGGTTTCTGAATGTTTCATTACCAGACTATGTATCATCTTCAGTGGAATATAGGGAACATCAGTGTTGATGTTTTTCTGTTAATAAGGACTTTGTGTGGTCAGTAGGGGTTGTGATGAGAGAGTCACACCAAGTAAGGGTCTTGTGATGGGTAGATCACATCAGGTGAGGGTGATTGGGAGGTGAAATGCTGTTTGGGGGGTTGTGTGGATTGGCTGAAGGTTGGTGTTGTTGCTTGTTGGTTGTGTGGCTGATTTTAATTCTCAAGCGTTCATAGGCTGGTTGTAGGTCCATGTGTTGATGGAATTGCTTGTGGAGTGCTTGGCTTCAATAAACTCACAAACATGGCAGGTAATAGTGTGGCTGATGATTCTTGTATAGCTCCAATTGAATTGGTGCATTTGATGTCAGTGTGGATATCAAATAGGGATTTGGGAACACATCAATTGACTGTCAGCTGGTGTTTATGGTTTTCAATTGACATGTTTATCCCACATAGAATTGTTTGCAATTGTTAAAGTTGATTTTGTAAATTATATCGTTTCTTTCATCCTTGTGCAACTTGTCTTTGTTTCTGGATAATTACTGGTGGAGTATGGCTGTGGGTTTGTGGGCTATTGTTATTCCTAGAGGTTGGAAAATTCTGATCATCATTTCTGACACCCCTTTTGTGTATGGCAGGATGTTTTTGTGGGATGGTTGGCTCTGTGGTGTGTTGTAGTTTGGGGCTGTGTTTCAGAATACAAAATCCATAGTGTATGCTTTTGGGGGTTGTTTGTTTGCAGAGAAATTTGTGGAAGAAGTGTAGCTGTTCGCATATTGGCAATCATCTCACAGCGAAACTCCCAGTGGCGGGAAAGTCTGAGCTCTGCACGCCCATGTACATTTGCAATAATGGAAAATATCTGTAGCTTGTGTGTAGGATGAGGGTGAAGGTTTATTCCTTGAGTTTTTGGGTTGGTTTTTGAATGTTTCATTACCAGGCTAGGTAACATCTTCAGCAGATGTTACCTTTTTTACCATGTCCCTTTTAATTTTCCCCTCCAATGTTACCTGAGGAAAATATCTCTACTGGGAAAAATGCCCTTCCCCAGTAGGTGACACCCTTGCCTCATGGCAATCTGAGTTTATTCTTTTTCATTTCAGAATGCAGCTTGTGTGCAAATTCCATGCACTTTGCAGCAAGCATGATATTTGGCTGAAACCAAATGAGCAGAGACATCATTGGTTGTAAAACTCTTCAAAATATTTTTCAGCAGTTTTGTATGCATTGTCCAGAATAACTTCTCTGCTCCATTCTGCATTAACCAAATTTCCTTCTTTTTTCTGATCTCCCTGAAAAACATGTTATTTGAATTCAGCTAATAGTGACAACACTGAGACATATATGGGTGTTTTGTTTTTACTTCCCAATCAAATGTTCCATTGAGATTATACTGTGATTCCTGCATCTAATCAGTTGCAATCCTGCTTAGATTT